>NC_053022.1:154042314-154342314 GCF_003073215.2 Triticum urartu | reverse complement strand
TCTTGATGGCGCTTTCGTTGTCGCGGTAGAGTGGCACTTGCTTCAGATGAATGCCATAGTCTTTGAGCGTTTGCTTCATCCACAGAAGCTGAGCGCAGCAAGATCCAGCAGCAATGTATTCAGATTCAACAGTGGAGAGAGATACACAGTTCTGCTTCTTTGAAGACCAACATACAAGTGATCGTCCCAGAAAGTGACATTTGCCTGATGTAGACTTGCGATCAACTTTGTCACCAGCATAATCAGCATCCGAGAATCCAACCAGATCAAACTCTGAACCCTTTGGATACCATAATCCTAGAGTTGGGGTGTGAGCCAAATATCGAAGAATTCGCTTCACAGCTAAGTGATGCGACTCCTTTGGTGCTGCTTGAAATCGAGCACACATGCAAACACTAAGCATAATATCTGGCCTAGATGCACATAGATAAAGTAAAGAACCAATCATGGAGCGGTATACCTTTTGATTGAACTCTTTACCATTGTCGTCAGGACCCAGATGATGCTTGGCTGGCATTGGCGTCGTGAAGCCTTTGCAGTCTTGCATACCGAACTTTTTCAGGCAATCTTTGAGATACTTCTCTTGAGATATGAAGATGCCGTTGCGTTGCTGTCGTATTTGAAGACCGAGAAAGAACTTCAACTCTCCCATCATAGACATTTGATATTGCTCTTGCATCATATATCCAAACTCTTCACTGTACTTCTGATTGGTGCAGCCGAAGATAATGTCATCCACATATATTTGGCACACAAACAGTTCACCATCATATGTCTTCGTGAAGAGAGTGGGGTCGAGAGAACCAGGTATGAAGCCTTTGCTCTTCAGGAAGTATTTAAGTGTGTCATACCAGGCCCGAGGGGCTTGTTTGGGGTCATACAGTGCCTTGTTGAGCTTGTATACCATGTCAGGATGTTTTGGATCTTCAAAGCCAGGAGGTTGTGCAACATACACTTCTTCTTCAATCTTTCCATTGAGGAATGCGCTCTTCACATCCATTTGATAAAGAAGTATGTTGTGATGATTTGCATAGGCCAGCAGTATGCGTATGGCTTCAAGTCTAGCCACAGGAGAAAATGTTTCATCGAAGTCAATGCCTTCCACTTGAGTATATCCTTAAGCAACGAGACGAGCTTTGTTTCTGACAACTTGACCATGCTCATCTTGCTTGTTGCGGTATATCCATTTGGTGCCTATTATGTTGTGCTTCTAAGGATCGGGATGCTTGACCAGTTCCCATACATTATTCAGCTCAAACTGTTGAAGCTCGTCTTGCATAGCTTGAATCCATTCAGGTTCCATGAAGGCTTCTTCAACTTTCTTGGGTTCTGTTATTGAGACGAATGCGAAGTGCCCACAGAAATTTGCTAGCTGAGTTGCCCTTGAACGAGTGAGTGGACCGGGTGCATTGATGCTATCAATTATTCTTTCAATCTGCACTTCATTGGCAACGCGAGGATGTACAGGGCGAAGATTTTGCTCTTGCTGATCATTGTCGTTGTTAGAAGGAATGTCTTCAGGCTGAGCATTGTCTTCATGTTGATCAGGTGCCGAGATGATAAGTTCTTCTACAGGATGAGCTTCAGAAGGTATAATTTCTTCAGTTCCCATTAGCTTGATTGATTCACTGGATGGAACTTCGTCTAGCACATTTGGCAGTTGCTCTCTTTGTGAACCGTTGGTCTCATCGAACCGCACATCCACTGTTTCAACCACTTTGTAATGAAAGAGATTGAAGACTCTGTAGGAGTGCGAATCCTTTCCATATCCAAGCATAAAACCCTCATGTGCTTTTGGTGCAAACTTTGAGGTGTGATGTGGGTCCTTGATCCAGCACCTGGCGCCAAATACTCCGAAGTAACTGACATTTGGCTTCTTGCCAGTAAGGAGCTCATAAGATGTCTTGTTCAGAAGCTTGTGAAGATAAACACGATTGATTGTATGGCATGAAGTATCAATGGCTTCAGGCCAGAATTTTCTTGGAGTCTTGTATTCATCTAGCATCGTTCTGGCCATCTCAATGAGTGTTCTGTTCTTGCGTTCGACGACCCCATTCTGCTGTGGCATGTACGGGGCTGAGAATTCATGTGTGATGCCCAAGGTATCAAGATATGTATCAAGGCCAGTGTTCTTGAATTCAGTGCCATTGTCACTTCTGATATGCTTTATCTTGGCGCCATAGTTGTTCATTGCTCGATTGGCGAAGCGTCTGAAGACATCCTGCACTTCAGTCTTGCAAAGGATTATGTGCACCCAAGTATATCTAGAATAATCATCAACAATGACAAAGCCATAGAGACAAGCAGTAGTAGTAAGAGTTGAGTAATGAGTGGGACCGAAAAGATCCATGTGAAGCAGTTCGAATGGTCGAGTAGTGGTCATGATTGTCTTCGAGGGATGTTTGGCCCTCGTCATCTTTCCTGCCTCATAGGCACCGCATAAGTGATCTTCCTTGAACTTGACGCCCTCGATGCCTATGACATGCTTCTTCTTTGCCAGGGTGTGGAGGTTCCTCATGCCAGCATGCCCAAGCCTTCGATGCCAGAGCCAGCATTCTGAAGTTTTTGCTAGAAGACATACGGCAAGCTGTGGTCCTGCTGAGAAATCTACCACGTACAAATCATCTTTTCGATACCCTTCAAATACTAGAGACTTGTCAGATTCCATTAGAACAAGGCAACGATATTTTCCAAATATTACGATCATGTTTAAATCGCAAAGCATTGAGACAGACATTAAGTTGAAGCCAAGGGATTCAACAAGCATGACTTTATTCATGTGTTGATCCCTTGAGATTGCAACTCTACCTAGACCCAATACCTTACTTTTACCAGTGTCAGCAAATGTGATGTGGCTCTTGTCGGATGGACGTAAGGTTGAGTCCATAAAAAGGCTTGTTTTGCCAGTCATGTGATTTGTACACCCACTATCAATAATTCATTCTGAAGACGCTGGTGTCGTACCCTACAGTGCAGTTCGGGGGATAGGCTTCACGAAGAGCATTGTGAAGCAAAAACATTTGACGAACCAGTGGGTTATGAAAGCTTAGATCCAGATTAGGACTAATAGGGAGAGTAGCAAGCGATTTAGGAACGAAGTACATAGTAAGACCATTCGGGCATTTGATCTTGCACCCTACAAGATGTTTAAGGTCCCCAATAATAGCGTCAGACGATTTTGGTTTTCTGCTGGAGACCTTTCCCTGCAAAAGAGAGTTAAGTTTTCTTAGCCACCCACATCTTCAAGGGTGGCTTAGAAGCAATAAGTCTAAGTGCAGCATCTGAGAACTTTGGCTTTGGAGCCCTAGCAAACAGTCTTGCAGGCGGACAATAGTACTCATAAGAATAAGCAGAATAGTTCTTGGTCTTATGAACATGGCGGTTTGATGAACCGCTCTCATATTCATATGCCTGAGTATGGTTTCCCTGCAAAACATTTGCGTTAGTGCGACTCAGGTGAGTCCTCTGTCTGTATGAAGCCTTTGGACCGTATGAAGGCTTTGGTCTGAGGTTTGTCTTCTTCACGTGAGGTGTCATGATGACATTCACAGGAAGATTCTTCAGACACCTTTTCGGAACCCAGATCTTCTTCATAGGTGGTCCATTCCTGCAGTTAGTACCAATGTACCTGGCAAACACTTCACCATTCTGATTTTTAAACAGTTTATAGTTTGCATCAAGGGATTCATCAATGATAATGGGGTTAGCACAAGTGAAGCCAGATAGATTGGATGGATCTGCTGAAGGTTTCTTTGCAGCAACCCACATGGTTTTGGGGTACTGCTCAGGTTTCCAGTAAGAGCCATCAGCATTCATTTTCCTTACGAACCCAACACCCTCTTTCCTCGGGTTTCGGTTCAGAATCTGCTTTTTGAGGACATCACATAGTGTCTGATGCCCTTTAAGACTTTTGTACATCCCTGTTTCAAGCAATGTCTTCAACCTAGCATTCTCATCAGCAATAGCAGTGGTATTCTCAGCAGAGGGGTTAGTTACCACATCAACAGTTGAAGATATTGCAACAGTAGTAGCAGTAGAACATTCAGCAACAGAAGTAGCATTATCACGCTCAATGCATTTAAGACATGGTGGTTCAAATCCTTCCTGAGCGGAACTGATCTGTTTGGCGCAAAGTGACTCGTTTTTCTTTTGAAGATCTTCATGAGCCGCTCTCAATTTCTCAAGATCTTGCTTCCTTTGAAGATAATCATAGGAAAGCTTTTCATGAGTTGTTGAGAGAGTTTCATGACGACTTTCAAGTTTCTCATACTTAACATGAAGATTTTTTATGTCTTCAATTAAGGATTCAGATCGAGTCATTTCAGCACCTAACAGATCATCGCTTCTGTCTAACAGTTTTTGAATATGTTCCATAGCTTTCTGTTGTTCAGTTGCAATTTTAGCAAGTGTTTTGTAGCTGGGTTTTGAACCACAATCAGAGTCATCGTCACTAGATGTTTGATAATGAGTAGTGCGTGTGTTTACCTTGGCACCGCGTGCCATGAAGCAGTAGGTAGAAGCGGAGTAGTCCTTGTCATTTGCATCAGTGTCGGTGATGAAGTCATTGTCTTCAGTGTTGAAGATGGACTTGGCAACATATGCTGTAGCCAGACTTGCGACGCCTAAATCGGACTCCTCCTCAGACTCCACCTCCGCCTCCTCAGAAGCGGACTCCTCCTCTGAATCCATTTCCTTGCTAACAAACGCACATGCCTTGCCAGATGAGCTCTTCTTGTGTGATGAAGACTTTGAGGAAGACCTGGAAGAAGACTTTGAGTATTTATTCTTCTTCTTGTTGTCAGAGTCATATTCCTTGCTCTTCTTCTTTTTTTTTTCTCATTGTCCCACTGTGGACACTCAAAGATGAAGTGGCCAGGTTTCTTGCACTTGTGACATGTTTTCTTCTTGTAGTCATGAGCAGAAGCTTCATCATTCCTTGAGCTTGATCGGGAAGACTTTCTGAAACCTTTCTTCTTGGTGAATTTTTGGAACTTCTTCACAAGCATAGCAAGTTCCCTTCCGATGTCTTCAGGATCATCCGAACTGCTGTCAGATTCTTCTTCAGACGAGGAGACAGCTTTTGCCTTCAAGGCACGAGTTCGCCCATAGTTTGGACCGTAGATATCTCTTTTCTCAGAAAGCTGAAACTCATGTGTGTTGAGCCTCTCAAGTATGTCAGACGGATTGAGTGTCTTGAAATCAGGACGTTCTTGAATCATCAGGGCTGGGGTGTCAAACGAACTATCAAGTGATCTCAATAGTGTCTTGACGACTTCATGTTTGGTGATCTTAGTAGCGCCGAGGGCTTGAAGCTCATTTGAGATGTCAGTGAGTCGGTTAAATGTGAGATGGACATTCTCATTGTCATTTCGCTTGAAGCGGTTGAAGAGGTTGCGAAGGACACTGATTCTCTGATCTCTCTGGGTTGAGACGCCTTCATTAACCTTGGAGAGCCAGTCCCAGACCAACTTAGATGTTTCCAAAGCACTCACACGGCCATACTGTTCTTTGGTCAGATGACCACAGATGATATTCTTGGCAGTAGAGTCTAGTTGAACGAACTTCTTGACATCAGCAGCAGTGACACCTTCTCCAGCCTTGGGAACGCCGTTCTTGACGACATACCATAGGTCGACGTCAATGGCTTCAAGATGCATGCGCATCTTATTCTTCCAGTAGGGATATTTAGTTCCATCAAAGACGGGGCACTCAGCGAAGACTTTAATTATCCCTGCAGTCGACATAGCTAAAACTCCAGGTGGTTAAACCGAATCACACAGAACAAGGGAGCACCTTGCTCTGATACCAATTGAAAGTGCGTTATATCGACTAGAGGGGGGGTGAATAGGCGATTTTTATGAAAGTCTTCAAAATGTGGAAGTTATGGAGACAAATGATAGAAATAAACCTATTACCCTGCAGCGGAAGGTAGACTACACTAGGCAAGCCATAGTCAAGTATTCGATAGAGTGAAAGCACAGTGACTAATAGCAGCAGTGTAGTAAGGATCAGGTAGGAAAATATTGTGAAGCCACACAGAACACGCAATCACTCAGTGAAGACAAAAGATAGCGCGAACATACAATGACTTCACAAGGAGTAACAATAAGTAAAGGGAAGGGAAGATGAAACCAGTGACTCGTTAAAGACAATGATTTGTTGGACCAGTTCCAGTTGATATGACAACTGTACGTCTGGTTAGGGTGGCTAGGTATTTAAACCTTAGGACACACAGTTCTGGACACCCAGTCCTGAACACGTAGCTCAGGACACCCAGTCCTCACCGTATTCTCCTTGAGCTAAGGTCACACAGACCTCGCCCAATCACTCTGGTAAGTCTTCAAGGTAGACTCCCAAACCTTCACAGACTTCGTTCACCGGCAATCCACAATGTCTCTTGGATGCTCAGAACGCGACGCCTAACCGGCTGGAGGATGCACAGTCCTCAAGTGTAATAAGTTTTCAGATCACACAGACAAGAAGACTTAAGTGATGCCTAATTCTCTTTGGCTCTGGGTGGTTAGGGCTTTATCCTCGCAAGGAATTCTCTCTCAAAGGCTTCAAGGTGGGTTGCTCTCAAACGACAAAAGCCGTACTCTGAATCTGAGCAGCCAACCGTTTATGGTTGTAGGGGGTGGGCTATTTATAGCCACTTGGCAACCCGACCTGATTTGTCCGAAATGACCTTGGGTCACTAAGGAACTGACACGTGTTCCAACGGTCAGATTTCAAACTCACACGGCAACTTTACTTGGGCTTCAAGCAAAGCTGACTTGCCCGACTCTGGACAAGATTCGCTCTCAAAGTCTTCACTCGAAGACATAGGTTTTGTTTAAGCATCACTTCAGTCATTCTGACTGGTTCTCTTGGACCCCACTTAACAGTACAGTGGTTCCTATGACTCAACACAGAAAAAAGAGAACTACGAAAGATCTAAGTCTTCGAGCTCCATAGGCTTCATGTGGTGTCTTCTCTTGTCATAGTCTTTAATGTGAATATCTTCATATACTACCTTTGACTTCAGTGTCTTCATACATTTTTAGGGGTCATCTCTGGTAGGAAAACCGAATCAATGAGGGACTTCTACCTGTGTTATCCTGCAATTCTCACAAACACATTAGTCCCTCAACTAGGTTTGTCGTCAATACTCCGAAACCAACTAGGGGTGGCACTAGATGCACTTACAGCGGGACAGATGGATGACTAGGCCCAAGGCCCGGAAGGCAGGTTTATGTTAATGGTGGGCCGGTTTAAGAGGAAAGGCGTGAAGAATATTTTACCTTAAAAGGAGTTAAGACCTGGACTTGTATCTGGTTTGTATTAGAAGGTAAACTAGTCCTAATCCTAATAGGACTCCACATGTAACCCGCCCCCTTCGCATATATAAGGAGGGGCAGGGCTCCCCAAAGAGGGACAAACAAGAAACAATAATCTCTAGGGCTAGACACAATTAGAGGAGAGCCGGTTTACCGGCGACTCCCTCATGAGCATAATGAGACCTAACCACAAACAGCACGCAGGGCTATTTTCGGATGATGTTTCCCAGGGCCCGAAGCTGTCCAAACCCTTGTCTTGTGTTGCGTTTCTCGATTCCGATCAACCCTTCTCAAGCTACTACATAGATGCGCTGGCCTCGCGACTAAGTCCTCACACTAGGACATCTGCCGTGACAATTCCACGGCAATTTAAGGTACACAAATTTTATTCCATTATATTGAAGGGTCCACTGCTCAGTTGGTAAAGCACAAAGCTCTTAAACTTGTGGACGTGGGTTCAAGCCCCATGGTGGAGATTACATCATATGATGTTATTATCAATGAATCATATACAAAGTCCCACCTCAGTAATATCTTATTGAGCCGGCCCTTAGGGGCTACACGTTGTTGCTCAAGTTTACATGATCATATTCACAAAGTCCCTGCTCATTATTGCATAATGACCCAGTCCTTGGGGGCTACACTGGTTGAAGTTTTTATGAGTATCAAGCAATTACAAGTCTCAGGTTGTTGCAAGAATGACAACTCGGCTCTTGGGGGCTACATATATGGAGTATTCAGTCTTTACTAGTGACTAAGATGAACAACATGGATTTTTTCAAAGTGGCAGTATTTATATTGAAGCAAGTCTTAAATCATCACTTCTTTCTGCTCAAGACTTTGGGGCTACAGGTAATATGGATATAAGGGAGAAAAATCTTTAAATTCTCAGTTTTGAGTAAACCAGATATGACCCGGCGTCGGCAGCAATTATGACCCGGTGCTATCAATATTTACAAATCGGATATTTTGGCAATGATAAACCGGCAAGTTCTACAAGCCGGCTGAAAGTCAGATGAGTATTTCAAGACCAATATTTTTTAAGCCGGCGCTTTGAAAGCCGATTCAAGTGGATTATTTCTTACAATATTTCTCTATAAGAGACCAATGTCAGCAAATTGACTCTGAAGCTGGCTTATTGACCCGGATTTTTCAAAAACTGATGGCAGGAATCTCAGTGGACAGGTACTATTATTAAGTTTACAGCAGGTTGATGGCAGTCAAGATGCTGGACTAAATCCCAAAGATACAAATTAAAGTACACTAGTACTAGATTAATTACGTCAAGGCTGATTTGATTATACTTAGTGGTGGACTACTACCCACGTGGAGGCCTGGAACAATACTACAAGTACTATGACATTTGCATGGCAATATTTCATATATTTTCTGTCCACACCGTCCAGCATTATGCATTGGCAACGTGTGCGCTAGTTCGACAAAATCACCAGGTGCTATCTTTTTTATATTTTATCAGCATATATGAATTATTTGAGAACAATCAGTTTGGTCTGTATATTTTTATGTGCAACAAAGAAGGTGCCATGTTGTGCCTATGAAGCGTACGTCAGCATCATCACGCATCGACGTCTGCGCCCGCTTACTGATGGAACAGGTGTGCGCAAGTCACTGCCCGTGCAGCTTAATTTACATCAACCAGCCGGAGCCGTGTTGAGCCGCCCTTGCCGCTTGGAGTCGCCGGGGTTATATTAAGTCGCCGGTCTACCTGAGCCGCCGAAACTATATTGAGTCGCTGGTCTACCTGAGCCACCTCTGTCGCGATAAACGGATCATCCATCGTTCAAACAAATCAGGTGATATCCATCCAAGTTTGTTTCATTAGCACATGTTGTTTTGTCAAAGAACAAGTTTATCTTTGACTTGGTCTGCAATATTGTTTATGCAAGGCAATTATTTATGACAAAAAGTGATATTATACTGTGGAGATGGAGGCACGCCAATATCTTTTGTCATAGGTGGTCTTCGTTATTCAACGGACTCCCGCACCGGCTTACAACGTCGTGGCCGTCTCTCGCGACCGCGTCGGCTTACCACGCCGTGGCCGTTTCTCGCGACCACACCAGCTTACCACAAGGAGGACAACTTGCCCGTCTGCACCGGCTTACAACACCGCGGCCGACTCATCTATCGGCTCCCGCGGCTGGCTCGGCCGTGATTGATTTTAGCTTCACCATGGTGATCATCAATTCCACGGTGATAATTACTGACCTGACGCATCATGTGAAATTCATCCAGTATATTTTATATTATATATTGCTTCCTTTAAAAGAGCAATTACTCTGGCTTGCAAGTTCTCCAGTGCAGGACAAGTTATATCACTGAGACGTTGAATGACTCGTACCGGTTTATATCATGGTCAAATGTGGAGAATCTCAAGACAACTCCTCGAGTCATCCTAAGACTCGGGGGCTACAATGACATGACTCGGGAACTCCGGGTCATTGGAGGGAATGGTAACCCGGTTCCGGAGGACACCGCCATATTGATGAAAATTTAAAGGCCATCAGAAAATTGTCGGTTCAAAATAAAGATTCCGGTTTAAAATCCGGTTCAACAGACATCTCTCTCCCGCAAAGCTTTGAAGCTCTCAAATCCGGTTCAAACATCCGGCTCAAGGTAAATTTGTCTCTTACAAAGCTTTTAAGCTCTCAAATCCGCTTCAAAGCTCCGGTTCAAAAAGAATTAATCTCTTGCAAGATTCGAGTTCTCAGAAAAATTAAAGGTTGCCAAAGAGAACTTGATGCCATGATGCGCGGTTCAAACATGGGTATCCTGCCTTATGACTTATCTTATTATGATCACTTGGGGGCTTCCTGTTCAAACATAGCTCGTATTCGAACCAAAGAGAACATAGCTGTCGTAACCCTTTTGATCGGCGCAAAGCCAAACTCACTAGGGGGCTTCTTGATCGTATCCGAATCATAGCTTAACCCCTTTTGGGTCCGACTTGGATCGTATTCGAATCAAGGTCGTTAAAAACCTCTCAAGGTCATTTGGGGGCTTTCTGTTCAAACATAGGCCGTATTCGAACCAAAGAGAACATAGCTGTCGGTACCCTTTTGATCGGCGCAACGCCAAAGCCATTGGGGGCTACATGACCGTATTCGAATCCTAGCTTAACCCCTTTGGAACGGTTACTGATCGTATTCGAATTAGAAACCTCGATTTGTATTTGGTTTAAGTTTTTGCAAACAATCTTTTGGGGTTTTGATATTTTTTGCTCATATCTGAAGCATATAAGTGTGGTTTCGTTTAAACCCGGCTTGGCTTTGGACAATAAGTCACCAGCATGTGACAATCATCATATATTTGGAAGTATTGGCTTCTAAGGATTGGGTTATCACCCTTACTGCACAGGTCATGTAAACCGGCAATACAAATTAAATATCACAATGGTTATATGTGGGATATTATGATCCGCCCAGTGGTAAACCGCCAGGGGATCTTGTGATTTACTTATGTGCAGGATAAGACTACATTTGAGTAGTTACCCACCCTGGTTTTTGACATTAAGTCGCCAGGGCATATGTTGTTTAAACTCTATGCAGGATTTACAGAGCTATGATTTTCATAAAGGATTAAGTTCCAGCCCATCATCAAAGATTGAAATTGGTGTTTCAAAAGGGTTATCAATTCTTGATTTTCTCAAAGGCTATAAGCCGCCGGATTATAAAAATTCTGGTTTACAATGGAGGCGTATTAAATCGTCATCGGCCAAGAGCCGCCAGGTATTTAAATTCCGGGTTTACTTATCAACAGATGAGGTATTCAAAGTCGCTTTGGCGCAATGGCTATTATTTTATCAATGGATAGGATTTATTCTACAATGGAAGGAATAGTCCCGAGTCGCTGCAGGCTTACAATCCGACACTTGGGGGCAAATGCAAAGTCATTTTTTGGCTCACTTTATTGAAGATCCGACTCATCACATTATAATGAGCCGGCCCTTGGGGGGTACCAATTGCTTCTGTCAACAATTTAAGGTATACAAGTCTTATTCCATTATATGAAGGGTCCACTGCTCAGTTGGTAAAGCACAAAGCTCTTAACCTTGTGGACGTGGGTTCAAGCCCCATGATGAGGGTTACATCATATGATGTTCTTTTTAAAAAGAAGTATATATAAAGTCCCAGCTCAATATTATCTTACTGAGCCGACCCTTGGGTGCTGCATGTTGCTGTTCAAGTCTACATGATCATATTTATAAAGTCCCTACTCATTATTGCATAATGACCCGGCCCTCGGGGGCTACACTGGTTGAAGTTTTTTGAGCATCAGGCAATTACAGGTCCCAAGTTGCTGCAAGCATGACAACCCGACACTTGGGTGCTACATAATATGGAGTATTCAGTTTTTATTAGTGACCGAGATGAACAACATGGATTTCTTCAAAGTGGAAGTATTTATATTGAAGCAAGTCTTAAGTTATCACTTTGTTCTGCTCAAGACTTGGGGGCTACAGGTAATATGGATATAAGATCAATTACATGACCCGGTGTCAACAACAATTTTGCCCCGGCATCGTCTGTTTTATAACCCGGCAATTTTGATAATAATAAACCGGGAAGTTTTAGATCTTCAAGCCGGCTGAAAGTCAGATGAGTATTTCAAGACCAATATTTTTTAATCCGGCGCTTTGGAAGCCGGTTCAAGTGGATTATTTCTTACAATATTTTTCTACAAGAGACCAATGTTAGTAAATTGACTCTGAAGCTGGCTTATTGACCCGTATTTCTCAAGAAAAGTATCTGGATTTTTTTGCATTCACAAAGTTTGAACGTATCTACTAAAGGAGATTTGCTATGAGTTCATGGGCATGTATCAAGAAGGAAATGACAATGACTTAAAGATGATCCGGTGCCGGTTTACAAGAATTTTTAACCCAGAGTATGACTTGTCAAGGTTGTTCTTTTGTTTGTTTTATAGGATTAATTTAACATGGATAAATCCAAATTAAACTGGGGGCTAATGTCGAGGATATACCCTGCGGTATGACCCGGCCGAAAATATGACCCGGCCGGACTTGGCGGTTTACTTGAGACCCGATTAACACTTGGCGATTCACTGGCGACCCGCCCTGACCAGACGGTTTACAAGCAACCTGTCTGAACATTATGACTCACTCGTAAGCTGGCGGGCGGGACAGATAGATGACTAGGCCCAAGACCCGGAAGGCCGGTTTATGTTAATGGTGGGCCGGTTTAAGAGGAAAGGCGTGAAGAATATTTTACCTTACAAGGAGTTAAGACCTGGACTTATATCCGATTTGTATTAGAAGGTAAACTAGTCCTAATCCTAATAGGACTCCACATGTAACCCGCCCCTTCGCATATATAAGGAGGGGCAGGGCTCCCCAAAGAGGGACGAGCAAGAAACAATAATCTGTAGGGCTAGACACAATTTGAGGAGAGCTGGTTTACCGACGACTCCCTCATGAGCATAATGAGACTTAACCACAAACAACATGTAGGGCTATTTCCGGATGATGTTTCCCGGGGCCCGAAGCTGTCTAAACCCTTGTCTTGTGTTGCGTCTCTCGATTCCGATCAACCCCTCTCAAGCTACTACATAGATGCGCTGGCCTCGCGACTAAGTCCTCACACTAGGACATCTGCCGTGATAATTCCACGACAGTTGGCGTCCACCATGGGGCTGTCGCACGGTGGTGTTGAGTTTTGAAGGGATTTCTCCAAGAGATCGAGAAGTTCACAATTTTTCCGGATGAAGAATAGCCGGTTTGGAAGAATCTACATCAGCTTGAAGATCATCGGTCCAGATTTGCAATCTGTGAGATTTAAAGTTTAAGAAAAATTTGGGATACACTGCAGATCGAGCCACCATCATGATTCGGATTCGCTACTGTGGTTTTTGGTCAGAGCCGCCTTTGCCTCCACGAGCCGCTTTTGCCGGTTATTGACAAACGCCAAGGAACGGCTCAGTTTTCCTTGGCAAAAGCTATCATGACAAGAAAAGGATCCTACGAAGCGTATCAGACTCCAACTAGCTTGAGCCAGACTCGGACTCGCCGGCTGCGTGCCCGTTTCGACTACGAGCGGCCCCGACCGCTGTCGCTTCAGTCTGGTTCCTCCTTGGTGTGTCCGATCCGTTGTCGCGCCACCTCCGTCCTGGGCTGCCACCGAGACCTACCGTTGCCTCCGCGACCATAGCCTGTCGTAGTTGCTGTTATCTGAGCAGCGGCCGTCGCGCGAGCCGCCGGTCACCTTCATGGCGCGTCCGCTTCTGCTGTGAAAAACCGCCACTACCGCGGCCTCGAGACACCCGATCGATTCTGATACCGCGCCCCGAGCCGATCATGGTGCCTTGCTCCAAACTGCCATCGTGGTCCCTACTTCGCCGCCCGCTTCGCCACTTCCGCGAGCCAGGTGGCGGATCGCCGGTTTTTGCCTCCGCGTTGCCCTCCTATGCCACGGCCCCGCCTGCATCCGCCTCTGCTACGGCCAAGCCGCCTCCCTTGCCTTACGTCGCCATCAATTGTCTGCACCCGCGCTTCCGAGTTGCCTCGCATCGAGCTCTCACCGAAAAGCCGATCCCGCACCGTGAATCGCCTCCGTGTACGGCCTTGTATACTCAACGTCCGCGTACTGTTGCCGGGCCATCGCGCGCCCGCGTACTGCCTCAACCTGCGGCTGTTCCCCTGCCGCTTGATCCGCCATCCGTACGGCGTCGCCTTGGGCCGGTCCTGCTGCCTTGCCGTACGATCTCTCCCCCGCAGCCCTGAGCTGCCTCCACCTTGCTTCACCTCTGCCATGAGCTGCGGCCGCGGCGTGTAACTACGAGGGAGCGAAGCCCACGATCTGTGCGGCGGACTGGCTGCACTGCGCGCTCGTGTTGGGCACTCAGTGGGGGCTCGTGCTTTGCAGGCGTCAGAGAGAAACCACCCACTGATGTTGCTGCTGAGATGCGGATCCGGGTTTTCAAGTCGCCAGGATCCAGGCCTCCCGTCGAGCCGGTGGCTCGCTCTGCCGCACCCGCGGCCCATGGGCCTCGAAAATCATCGGGCTGCCTTTTTCCTTTAACTGGCCGCCGCATCCACGCCTTGCGCCACTTATGCCCTGGAGCGCCGGCCTCGCCTCGCCCTGCACAGTCTCGCCGGTTCGTCACTTACTGCGGACAGCCCCAACCGAACGGCCTTGCTTTCCGCTGCTAAACCGCCACCTTCACCTCACCTTTGGGCCGCCAGCACCTCTCCGCTGTCACGCCCACGCCGCCTTGAGCCGCCCTCCGCCTTGAGATGCCCCGTGCGGCCGCTCCCGCCGTTTTTTCTGCCGTGAGCCCGTGACTCGTTTCCGCTTTGCCAAGACGTCCCCTGCTCTTGTCTCGCCAGTACAGAACAAAAGAAAATTGGGGGTTCAGCCAGAGGATAATGGAGCAGTGCATGCATGCGTGATGATTCGAAAACTGATGGCAGGAATCTCAGTGGACAAGTACTATTATTAAGTTTACAGCAGGTTGATGGTAGTCAAGATGCTGGACTAAATCCCAAAGATACAAATCAAAGTACACTAGTACTAGATCAATTACGTCAAGGCTGATTTGATTATACTTAGTGGTGGACTACTACCCACGTGGAGGCCTGGAACAGTACTACAAGTACTATGACATTTGCAGGAAAGTATTTCATCTATTTTCTGTCCACACCGTCCAGCATTATGCATTGGCAGCGTCTGCGCTCGTTCGACAAAATCACTAGGTGCTATCTTTTTTATATTTTATCAGCACATATAAATTATTTGAGAACAATCACTTTGGTCTGTATATTTTTATGTGCAACAAAGGAGGTGCCATGTTGTGCCTATGAAGCGTATGTCAGCATCATCACGCACCGGCGTCTGCGCCCGCTTACTGATGGAATAGGTGTGCGCAAGTCGCCGCCCGTGCAGCTTAATTTACACCAACCCGCCGGAGCCGTGTTGAGCCGTCCTTGCCGCTTTGAGCCGCCGGGGTTATATTAAGTCGCCAGTCTACTTGAGCTGCCGGAACTATATTGAGTCGCTGGTCTACCCGAGCCACCTCTGTCGCGATAAACGGATTATCCGTCGTCCAAACAAATCAGGTGATATCCAACCAAGTTTGTTTCATTAGCACATGTTGTTTTGTCAAAAAACAAGTTTATCTTTGCCTTGGTCTGCAATATTGTTTACGCAAGACAATTATTTATGACAAAAAGTGATATTATACTGCGGAGATGGAGGCACACCAACATCTTTTGGCACAGGTGGTCTTCGTTATTCAGCGGACTCCCGCACCGGCTTACAACGCCGTGGCCGTCTCTCGCGACCGCGCCGGCTTACCACGCCGTGGCCGTTTCTTGCGACCACACCAGCTTACAACAAGGAGGACAACTTGCCCGTCCGCACCGGCTTACAACACCGCGACCGACTCATCTATCGGCTTTCGCGGCCGGCTCGGCCGTGATTGATTTCAGCTTCACCATGGTGATCATCAATTCCGCGGTGATAATTACTGACCTGACGCATGAGGTGAAATTCATCCGGTATATTTTATATTATATATTACTTCATTTAAAAGAGCAATTACTCTGGCATGCAAGTTCTCTAGTGCAGGACAAGTTATATCACCGAGACGTTGAATGACTCGTACCGGTTTATATCACGGTCAAATGTGGAGAATCTCAAGACAACTCCTCGAGTCGTCCTAAGACTCGGGGGCTACAATGACATGACTCGGGAACTCCGGGTCATTGGAGGGAATGGTAACCCGGTTCCGGAGGAAACCGCCATATTGATGAAAATTTAAAGGCCGTCAGAAAATTGTCGGTTCAAAATAAAGATTCCGGTTTAAAATCCGGTTCAAGAGACATCTCTCTCCCGCAAAGCTTTGAAGCTCTCAAATCCGGTTCAAACATCCGGCTCAAGGTAAATTTGTCTCTTACAAAGCTTTTAAGCTCTCAAATCCACTTCAAAGCTCCGGTTCAAAAAGAATTAATCTCTTGCAAGATTCGAGTTCTCAGAAAAATTAAAGGTTGCCAAAGAGAACTTGATGCCATGATGCGCGGTTCAAACATGGGTATCCTGCCTTATGACTTCTCTTATTATGATCACTTGGGGGCTTCCTGTTCAAACATAGCTCGTATTCGAACCAAAGAGAACATAGCTGTCGTAACCCTTTTGATCGGCGCAAAGCCAAACTCACTAGGGGGCTTCTTGATCGTATCCGAATCATAGCTTAACCCCTTTTGGGTCCGACTTGGATCGTATTCGAATCAAGGTCGTTAAAAACCTCTCAAGGTCATTTGGGGGCTTTCTGTTCAAACATAGGCCGTATTCGAACCAAAGAGAACATAGCTGTCGGTACCCTTTTGATCGGCGCAACGCCAAAGCCACTCGGGGCTACATGATCGTATTCGAATCCTAGCTTAACCCCTTTGGAACGGTTTACTGATCGTATTCGAATTAGAAACCTCGATTTGTATTTGGTTTAAGTTTTTGCAAACAATCTTTTGGGGTTTTGATATTTTTTGCTCATATCTGAAGCATATAAGTGTGGTTTCGTTTAAACCCGGCTTGGCTTTGGACGATAAGTCACCAGCATGTGACAATCATCATATATTTGGAAGTATTGGCTTCTAAGGATTGAGTTATCACCCTTACTGCACAGGTCATGTAAACCGACAGTACAAATTAAATATCAAAATGGTTATATGTGGGATATTATGATCCCCCATGTGGTAAACCGCCAGGGGATCTTGTGATTTACTTATGTGCAGGATAAGACTACATTTGAGTAGTTGCCCACCCTGGTTTTTGACGTTAAGTCGCCAGGGCATATATTGTTTAAACTCTGTGCAGGATTTACAGAGCTATGATTTACATAAAGGATTAAGTTCCAGCCCATCATCAAAGATTGAAATTGGTGTTTCAAAAGGGTTATCAATTCTTGATTTTCTCAAAGGCTATAAGCCGCCGGGTTATAAAAATTCTAGTTTACAATGGAGGCGTATTAAATCGTCATCGGCCAAGAGCCGCCGGGTATTTAAATTCCGGGTTTACTTATCAACAGATGAGGTATTCAAAGTCGCTTTTACGCAATGGCTATTATTTTATCAATGGATAGGATTTATTCTACAATGGAAGGAATAGTCCCGAGTCGCTGCAGGCTTACAACCCAGCACTTGGGGGCTAATGCAAATTCATTTTTTGGCTCACTTTATTGAAGATCTGACTCATCACATTATAATGAGCCGGCCCTTGGGGGCTACCAATTGCTCCTGTCAACAATTTAAGGTACACAAGTCTTATTCCATTATATGAAGGGTCCACTGCTCAGTTGGTAAAGCACAAAGCTCTTAACCTTGTGGACGTGGGTTCAAGCCCCATGATGGGGGTTACATCATATGATGTTCTTTTCAAAAAGAAGTATATATAAAGTCCCAGCTCAATATTATCTTACTGTGCCGACACTTGGGTGCTACACGTTGCTGTTCAAGTCTACATGATCATATTTATAAAGTCCCTACTCACTATTGCATAATGACCCGGCCCTTGGGGGCTACACTGGTTGAAGTTTTTTGAGCATCAGGCAATTACAAGTCCCAAGTTGTTGCAACCATGACAACCCAACACTTGGGGGCTACATAATATGGAGTATTCAGTTTTTATTAGTGACTGAGATGAACAACATGGATTTCTTCAAAGTGGAAGTATTTATATTGAAGCAAGTCTTAAGTTATCACTTTGTTCTGCTCAAGACTTGGGGGCTACAGGTAATATGGATATAAGATCAATTACATGACCCGGTGTCAACAACAATTATGACCCGGCATCGTCTGTTTTATAACCCGGCAATTTTGATAAAAATAAACCGAGAAGTTTTAGATCTTCAAGCCGGCTGAAAGTCAGATGAGTATTTCAAGACCAATATTTTTTAATCCGGCGCCTTGGAAGCCGGTTCAAGTGGATTATTTCTTACAATATTTCTCTACAAGAGACCAATGTCAGCAAATTGACTCTGAAGCTGGCTTATTGACCCGGTTTCTCAAGAAAAGTATCTGGATTTTTTGCATTCACAAAGTTTGAACGTATCTACTAAAGGAGATTTGCTATGAGTTCATGGGCATGTATCAAGAAGGAAATGACAAGGACTTAAAGATGATCAGGTGCCGGTTTACAAGAATTTTTAACCCGGAGTATGACTTGTCAAGGTTGTTCTTTTGTTTGTTTTACATGATCAATTTAATATGGATAAATCCAAATTAAACTGGGGGCTAATGTCGGGGATATACCCCACGGTATGACCCGGCCGGAAATATGACCCGTCCAGACTTGGTGGTTTACTTGAGACCTGGTTGACACTTGGCGATTCACTGGCGACCCACCCTGACCAGACGGTTTACAAGCAACCTGTCTGAACATTATGACTCACTCGTAAGCCGGTGGGCGGGACAGAAGGATGACTAGGCCCAAGGCCCGGAAGGCCGGTTTATGTTAATGGTGGGCTGGTTTAAGAGGAAAGGCGTGAAGAATATTTTACCTTACAAGGAGTTAAGACCTGGACTTGTGTCCGGTTTGTATTAGAAGGTAAACTAGTCCTAATCCTAATAGGACTCCACATGTAACCCGCCCCTTTGCATATATAAGGAGGGGCAGGGCTCCCCAAAGAGGGACAAGCAAGAAACAATAATCTCTAGGGCTAGACACAATTAGAGGAGAGCCGGTTTACCAACGACTCCCTCATGAGCATAATGAGACCTAACCAGAAACAGCATGTAGGGCTATTTCCGGATGATGTTTCCCGGGGCCCAAAGCTTTCTAAACCCTTGTCTTGTGTTGCGTCTCTCGATTCCGATCAACCCCTCTCAAGCTACCACATAGATGCGCTGGCCTCGCGACTAAGTCCTCACACTAAGGACATCTGCCGTGACAATTCCACGACACAAGTCGTTGTACTTGGAACGCGATGGTGTTCCTTGTATCTTCATGCACCTTCTTGAGATAGTTCGCACGTGCACTTATGTCCATATTGATGCTCTCTTGTAGCGGTAGAGGAAGAATGTCCAATGGGGACAATGGGTTGAAACCGTAGACGACCTCGAAGGGGGACTTGCCGGTAGTCGAGTGTCTTGATCGGTTGTAGGCATACTCGGCGATCGGTAGGCACTCCTCCCACTCCTTGATGTTCTTCTTGATTAGCACGCGAAGGAGAGCAGAGAGTTGGTCACCTCCGTTTGGTCGTCGGTTTGTGGATGGTAAGCCGTGGAGAAGAGTAGCTTGATTCCGAGCTTGGCGCACAGGGTCTTCCAAAAGTAACTCAAGAACTTGACATTGCGGTCCGAGACAATCGTCTTTGGCACTCCATGTAGGCGTAGGATTTCCCTACAAAAGAGATTGGCAACATGTGAAGCATCGTCTATCTTATTGCAAGGAATGAAATGAGCCATTTTGGAGAATCGGTCCACAACAACAAACACGGAATCCTTTCCATTTCTAGTTCTAGGCAAACCAAGCACAAAATCCATGCTAATATCTTCCCATGGTTGGAATGGTATTGGAAGGGGCATATAGAGACCATGGGATTGAGCTTTAGACTTAGCTTTGCGACATGTAGAGCATCGGTTGGTGAAGCGGTTGACGTCGCGGAACACCTTGGGCCAAAAATAGTTCTTGGAGAGCGTAGCAAATGTCTTGTCGCGTCCAAAGTGTCCCATTAGTCCTCCTCCATGAGATTCCTGCAAAAGCAACAAACGAAGAGAAGACTCGGGGATGCAAAGTTTGTTAGATCTCATAAGACAACCATTTTTGATGTAATAACGATCCCAAGAGGTATGCGTCAAACACTTGGCATAAGGAATAGCAAAAGTAGGATCATGCACATACAAGTCTTTTATGTGCTCAAAGCCAATGACATCCAATTCAAGTTTAGTAACGAGCATGCATATGCAGGAAAGTGCATCCGCCACAACATTTTCCTTTCCTTTGATATACTTTATGATATAAGGAAAAGACTCAATAAACTCACTCCACTTAGCATGACTCTTGTTCAAGTTAGTTTGACCCTTAAGGTACTTAAGCGTTTCATGGTCGGTGTGGATGACAAACTCATGAGGGCAAAGGTAATGTTCCCATTCACGCAAAACACGGACTAAAGCATATAGCTCTTTGTAATAGATGGGGTAATTGAGTTACGCTTCAGAGAGTTTCTCACTAAAGTACTCTTGAGTTAACACACCTCCGATGCCATTACCACTAGCATCGCAATGAATCTCAAAGGGTTTGCCGAAGTTGGGTAAAGCAAGCACGGGAGCATGAGTAAGAAAATTCTTAAGCTCATTGAATGCGGTATCTTGGGATGGTCCCCAAACAAAGGGTGCATTCTTCTTGGTCAAAGCATGCAAAGGTGAAGCAATGGTGCTAAAGTCCTTGACAAATCTACGGTAGAAACCGGCTAAACCAAGGAAGCTACGAACTTGTTGCAAGTTGGTTGGTTGTGGCCAAGTTTTAATAGCATTGATCTTAGAGTGATCAACATGAACACCCTTAGATAACACAACAAAACCCAAGAAAATGAGCTTATCAACGCCAAAAATGCATTTTTCCATGTTAGCATAGAGACGCTCTTTTCGAAGAGTTTGCAAAATGGTTCGAACATGGGTGACATGATCTTTGAGAGATTTGCTAAAAACAAGGATATCGTCAAAATAGACCACAACAAACTCACCAATGTAAGGGCGAAACACATAATGCATAAGACGCATGAAAGTACCCGGTGCTTCGGATAAACCCATAGGCATGACTGGCCACTCATACAAACCTAACTTTGTTTTGAAAGCGGTCTTCCATTCATCACCCTCTTGTATGCGGATTTGATAGTAACCACTTTTAAGATCAATTTTGGAAAAAATAGTGGCACCGCTAAGTTCATCAAGCATATCATCAAGGCGTGGAATGGGGTACCTTTGTATTTCTTTGGTTTCTTCGGGGTTGACGCGGTAGGGAGCCTTGTTTGGAAGTGGTGCTCCGGGGATGAGGTCGATGCGGTGCTCGATGCCTCGTAGAGGAGGTAGGCCCGGAGGTAGCTCGTCGGGGAAAACATCTTCGAATTTTTGCAAAAGAGAAGATAACACTAGAGGTAGATCGTGCGAGGTGTTAGCTTTTGGTGCCTCGTCCTTGCACAAAAGGACATAGTGCATGAAACTAGATGGGTTCTCACACACTTCTCTTGTCTCACTTTTGGTGGCAAATATAACTAAGTTCTTCTTGTCGCTCATCGTGGAGGCACTCATTTTGGGCTTGTGGCACTCACTCTCTTTTTGGTGGTTCGCTCTCTCACTATTTTCTCCACGATGGGTGGCTTGCTTGTCGGCGATCACTTGGCTTGGAGACATAGGGCGAAGTACGTACTCCTTTCCTTTCATCTTGAAGATATAGTGATTCGTTCGGCCGTTGTGGATGACACCTCTATCAAATTGCCATGGTCATCCAAGAAGAAGGTGGAAAATGGTCATTGGAATGACATCACACTCCAAAGTGTTTTCGTAAGCTCCGATTTTGTAGGAGACTTGCACTCTATGCTCGACTTGGATAGTGCCGGAGTCGCTTAGCCATTGAACTTTGTAGGGATGTGGGTGCTTCGTCTTGGGAAATTGGAGCTTCGAGCAAAGTTCTTCACTTGCTAAGTTATGGCAACTCCCTCCATCGATGATGACCTTGACAGACCTTCCATTGATGCCGACCTTGGTATGGAATATGTGGCATCTTTGGTCTTCTCCTTGGCGATGTTGAAGAGTCAAGACCTTGGAGACAACGAGAGTGGGGCTTGAATCTTCGTCACAAAAGACTTGTTCTACTTCATTGTCATTCACTTGTCGGTGCATGGCCACTTGATCAAATGCTTCCATTTCTCCTTCACTCATGGAGTCATATGTACCATCGTCATTGAGGATCATGGTTCGCTTGTTGGTACACTCAAAGGACTTGTGGTCTCGGCCTCCGCATGTGAAACATTTGAAGGAACTTGTCTTGACGGTCTCATCGGTTGGGGTAGATGATGATGAAGCTCTCGGCTTGACGTTGCTTGTTGTAGGAGGATGACTTGAGGTTGTTGAAGTTTTCTTGTAATTCGACTTGTCGTGGTTGCTTGTAGATGGCTTGGTTGAGGTAGAAGGTGTTGGAGTCCTTGAAGCTTGGGTGTTGGAGAAGCCATAGGACTTGGATGAGAACTTGGCATACTTGAAGTCATCTTGCACTTGACGTTCCGCTTTGGTAGCTTGATGTACTAGCTCGATGAGGTTCGAGTATGGTTGGAATTCGGCGGTCTTCTTGATAGGATGATTGAGTCTATTCAAGAAACGCGCCATAGTTTGCTCATCATCTTCCGTGACATTAGCTCGTATCATGGCAATCTCCATTTCCTTGTAGTATTCTTCAACGCTCTTGGTTCCTTGCTTGAGGAGTTGGAGTTTCTTGAAGAGGTCGTGGTTGTAGTAGGTTGGCATGAAGCGTGCTCTCATGACATCCTTCATTTGCGCCCAAGTAGTGATGGGTGGTTCACCTCTTGCCTCTGAACGCTCAATGACTTGTTCCCTCCAAATGAGGATATAGTCTTGGAACTCAAGGGATGCCATCGCGATCTTCTTCTCTTCTTCATAGTTGTGCAAACGGAAGATTTTGTCGACCTTCAATGCCCATGAAAGGTACTCCTCGGGATCACTGCTTCCATTGAACTTGGGCATGGTGAACTTTAACTTGCCGTAGCGTTTCTCTTCATTGTGTTGGGGTCGGGGATGATGCCGTTCTTGACGAGGATGATCGTCTCTCACAACTTGCTCTTGTCATGGAGGATTTCCAATGTCTTCTTGCTCGTGTTGAACTTGAGGTTCATGGCAAGGTTGTGGATGGGCTTGAGGAACTTGACGATGCACATGTGATTGGTAGTTCCTCTCTTGAACTTCTTCGTGAAGTGCCTCTTCTTGTTCGCGCCTATGGCGGTTGCGTTCGGCAACGGCGTGATTCGTGTCGTAGGGTGCACGTTGAGCTTCAAGTGCTCTAGCTTCTTGCAATTGTTTTTCTTGGCGTTGTGCCTCGGCATCTTGTGCATCTTGGTGTAGGCGCGCTCGCTCTTCCTCTTCGTGTTTGGCGTTGGTGTTGCCGTTCTCGTGCTTGCGGAAAGGTAGCCTGGTTTTGACGATGTCGTTGTTCTTGAGAGTTGTTGTTGTGTAGAGGATTGCGGTTTTCTTGACGATCTTGGTGCGCGGCACGTCGAAGAGTATTCGATGTCGGTGTACTTGAGCTGGAGATGGTGTAGTCGGAGTGTCGACTTGAGCGGCTCCGTCTTGATGAGGACGAAGTGGAAGAAGAGCGGTTGAGTAACAAAGCATGAATCTCTTCCATTCTTGCATCATTCTTTTCCTTGTGGTCATCGAGCTTGTGGTCGAAATAGTCTCTTGTGCGTTGCTCGGAGAGTCGCAAGTCGGTGGCGAGCTTGTCGATGCTTTCACTCATTGCTTGTTGCTCTTGATGCAAAGCACATTGTGCACCAAAGAGGTGGCTCTTTGTGATGTCGGAGGTCATGTCGTCGTCTTGTTCAATGTAGAGTGGGTTGGTAGAAGTACTTGGCCTATCCATCATTCCAAACAAATATGTGAGTGGGAGAAGGAGAAGAACTTATACCAAATGTACCTTGACCGATGTTGAAGATGGATCAATGATCACTTAATGTGGAACAAGGAAATAGCACAATTGGTACCAATTCTTGTCGGTTTCTCACACCTACACAAGTAAAAGCTTATGGTGGAGCTCGCTTAGGATGGTGGCACAAAATTTGATGCAATTGTTAGTGAGCTTCAATAATGTTGGAAAAGATTCGCAAATTTGCAATGCAACAAGTAGACCAATAGCAAAATAGGGTACACGGAAACACACACGCACAAAGATAGATGGGGTCGTGCAACCAAGGATGAGCCAAAATGTGGAATCCACGAAAATGCTATTGTTGCAGAACACTAGAGAGACGCTAGCACGATTGCACAATAGGCGGATACGAAGACTTGTGCAGAACCTATGATCCAAGATGATCTAGTATGACAATCTTAATGTTGTATGATGCTATGGTTCTTGCTTAAAAGCTCTTTGCTTATCTTTCCCTTTTGCTTAAAAGCTACTTTGGCTCTTTCTCTTTGAGCTCTTTTCTCATGCAATGCTTCACGAACCAAGATAGAAATTGTGTATGCGATGACAACTTTGTGACACAAGAGATGTTACCAAGATATGCACTAATGATATGGTATGTATGCTATGGGAAGTATGATCACTAATGTGCACAAGTCACGTTGCCAGCAATACTCAAAGGCTAGTCTCGATGGGTAAGCTACGCAAAAAGTAAGGCTATGAGGTTATCAATGCAATGGCAAGAATGATGTATCATGATACCAAGATGAGGTTACCAATTCTTGCTTACGGTATGGTGTCAAAATGGTAGAGTGGTTGTTGTCGATGATGCGTCCATGGCGAAGATGAGCGGTGGTGATGTCGATGTTGAACCATACCTATATAGCCGAAACACAATAGGACACGGAAACCGCAGCTCAAATTCTCAAAGAAAAATGTGGCAAAAATTGTGTTGGAGTGGGTAGCGGATCAGCGTAAGGTGGTTGCGGAAAGTGGTTGAGGTATGGGACTGCGTATGCGGAAGTGGGGCAGTGAATGAAATTTTCGGGGGTGAAAAATTCAGTATCGTCAGGGTTTTACGGACGTCCAGGAGGGGGGCGGTCGTCCGATCGTCGGACATCCGTAAGATGTCGGACATCCAGTGCCTGTGCGATTTCTGGCACGGGATGAACTGCTAGGGTTCATCGTGGATGTGGCGAAAATGGTCAAATCCAGGCGATTTTGTGGATGAAAAAGGTGGAGACGAAGGGGAAAGCTAGATCCACTCAAGGCAAAGCAAATCCACGAATCAAATCCAACAAAATTTCATCACACCAACAAATCACAAAAACAATTTTGGGGCTATTTTTGTGGGGAATTTTCGAATTTGGGGAGGAACACAACAAAATCAAGCTAGAAAACACAACGGGGAGGCTCCGAAATCATGATCAACGTGGCTCATGATACCAATATGATGTAGGGTGGAACCCCAGATGACCGATCTTTCACAAAAGGAGCAGATCCTGCAAAGAACATGAGGGGAAACATGAGAGAATCACTCGAACCAACAAGAACGATCACACATATGCTAGATTCAAGTACACATAGAGATCACACGATCCAAAGTCAACAAGGGTCGATACAAGGGGTAACCGGTTCTTCTCCGTGAGGAGGTCTTGATGGTCTTCTCCATGAGGAGGTCTTGAATCCAACGTGGATCTTCTCCGAAGAGGGGCCGCGGTCTCTCTCAAGGAGTAGATCCATATGGATGAGCAAAGTTGTATCTCAAATGAGCTAAAACCAATGCTAACCCTAACTAGGATGAGGAGGAGGTCTATGTATAGTCTTAGTGCAAGTGGGGGCGAAGTGAAGGGGTACATGGGCCTCGGCCCGCAACTGGACATAGCCAGGGGTCGGACGTCCGGTGGGCGTCGGACGTCCGGAGGCTCGGGACGGTCCGGACGTCCGTAGATCTTCGGACTTCCGTAGGTTAGGTTCTATCGCTGTGGCGTCGGACGTCCGTAGGTCCCCGGTCGTCTAGTCGCCGGTCATCCGGTCTTCCTTGGATTTCCAATGTTTCCGCTCGGGTGGTGTGACGACAGTCGTCCGGAGAGGCTCGGTCGTCCAGGGCCTGGGAGGTGTCGATCGTCCAGACCCGGTCGGACGTCCGGCCACTGTAGCCTTCGATGGCCTGGATTGCTTGGGCCATTGTGGCCTTCAGGGGCCGGACGACCAGGCTAGGCCGGTCGTCCGGTGGCTGTAGCTTCCGTGGCAGCTCTTCTTCTTGTCCTTCGCGCTTGGTGTCCTCGCCGTCTTTTCCGTTGGATGTAAATGTTCCGTGGCTTTCCTCCAAGTACCTGAGCACACATAGTGTTTCCGTATGAGGTAGTAGCCATGTCTCATGTGCCGAAGGTGGTAGTATGGAATGGCGCGAGTTCACCTTATCTTCGATAGCCTTCGCTCGGGCTCTTGTCATAGGTCCATGTGGTGTCATGGGAGACGTAGGTAGGTCCATGGGGATGACCTTGGGATTCTCTGCATCACCATGGGATTGAGCTTTAGACTTAGCTTTGCGACATGTAGAGCATCGGTTGGTGAAGTGGTTGATGTCGCGGAACATCTTAGGCCAAAAATAGTTCTTGGAGAGCATAGCAAATGTCTTGTCGCGTCCAAGGTGTCCCATTAGTCCTCCTCCATGAGATTCTTGCAAAAGCAACAAACGAAGAGAAGACTCGGGGATGCAAAGTTTGTTAGCTCTCATAAGATAATCATCTTTGATGTAATAGCGTTCCCAAGATGTATACGTTAAACATTTGACATAAGGAATAGCAAAAGTAGGGTCATGCGCATACAAGTCTTTTATGTGCTCAAAGCCAATGACATTTAGTTCAAGTTTAGTAACAAGCATGCATATGCGGGAAAGTGCATCTGCCACAACATTTTCCTTACCTTTAATGTACTTGATGATATAAGGAAATGACTCAATGAATTCACTCCACTTAGCATGATGCTTGTTCAACTTAGTTTGACCCTTAAGGTATTTAAGCATTTCATGATCGGTATGAATCACAAATTCATGAGGGTGAAGATAATGTTCCCATTCATGCAAAACTCGCACTAAAGCATATAGCTCTTTGTCATAGATAGGGTAATTGAATTGCGCTCCAGAAAGTTTCTCACTAAAGTAAGCTATGGGGCGCTTCTCTTGCGTTAACACACCTCCGATGCCATTAACACTAGCATCGCAATGAATCTCAAAGGGTTTGTCAAAGTTGGGTAATGCAAGCATGGGAGCATGAGTAAGCAAATTCTTAAGCTCATTAAATGCGGTATCTTGGAATAGTCCCCAAACAAAGGGTGCATTCTTCTTACTCAAAGCATGCAAAGGTGAAGCGATGTTGCTAAAATCCTTCACAAATCTACGGTAGAAACTGGCTAAACCAAGGAAGCTACATACTTGTTACAAGTTGGTTGGTTGAGGCCAATTCTTAATAGCATTTATCTTAGATTCATCAACATGAACACCCTTAGAAGACACAACGAAACCCAAGAAAACAAGTTTGTCAACACCGAAAAGGCATTTGTCCATATTAGCAAAAAGGTGTTCTTTTCTAAGAGTTTGTAGCACGGTCCTAAGGTGGGTGACATGATCTTTGAGAGATTTGCTAAACAGAAGAATATCATCAAAGTAGACCACAACAAATACACCAATATAAGGTCGAAAAAAATGCATGAGTCGCATGAAAGTACCGGGTGCTTTGGATAAACCCATTGGCATAACAAGCCACTCACATAAGCCAAATTTGGTCTTAAATGCGGTTTTCCATTCATCACCTTCTTGGATGCGTATTTGATAGTAGCCACTGTTAAGATCAATTTTAGAGAAAATTGTGGCTCCGCTAAGCTCATCAAGCATATCATCTAGGAGTGGCATGGGGTAACGATAACGCATGGTAATAGAATTGATAGGACGGCAATCGGAACACATGCGAAATGTACCATCTTTCTTGCGAATAAGGATTATCGGTACGGCACAAGGGCTCAAACTTTCTCGTACGCGGCTGTTGTCGATGAGTTGTTGTACTTGCCATTGGATCTCCTTAGTTTCCTCGGGGTTGACGCGGTAGGGAGCCGTGTTAGGAAGGGGAGCTCCAGGGATGAGGCCGATTCGGTGCTCGATGCCTCATAGAGGAGGTAGACCCACAGGTAGATCGTCGGGGAAAACATCTTGGAATTCCTACAAAAGAGAAGACAACACTAAAGGTAGATTGTGAGAGGTGTTAGCTTTTGGTGCCTCGTCCTTGCACAAAAGGACATAGTGCATGACACTAGATGAGTTCTAACACACTTCTCTTATCTCACTTTTGGTGGCAAATAGAACTAAGTTCTTCTTGTTGCTCATCATGGAGGCACTCAATTTTGGCTTGTGGCGCTCACTCTATTTTTGGTGGTTCACTCTCTCACTATTCTCTCCACGATGGGTGGCTTGCTTATCGCGATCACTTGGCTTGGAGACATAGGTCGAAGTACGTACTCCTTTCCTTTCATCTTGAAGATATAGTGATTCGTACTGCCGTTGTGCATGACACCTCGATCAAATTGCCATGGTCGCCCAAGAAGAAGGTGGCAAACGGTCATTGGAACGAGATCACACTCCAAAGTGTCTTCGTAAGCTCTGATTTTGAAGGAGACTTGCACTCTATGTTCGACTTGGATAGTGCCGGAGTCGCTAAGCCATTGAACTTTGCAGGGATGTGGGTGCTTCATCTTTACCAATTGGAGCTTGGCACATAGTTCTGAACTTGCTAAGTTATGGCAACTCCCTCCATCGATGATGACCTTGACGGACCTTCCATTGATGCCGGCCTTGGTATGAAAGATATGGCATCTTTGGTCTTCTTCTTGTTGATGTTGAAGAGTCAAGACCTTGGAGACAATAAGAGTGGAGCTTGAATCTTCGTCACAAAAGACATGTTCCTCTTCATCTTCGTTCACTTGCCGGTACATGGCCACTTGCTCAAGGGCTTCCATTTCGCCTTCACTCATGGAGTCATATGTACCATCGTCGTTGAGGATCATGGTTCGCTTGTTGGTACACTCAAAGGACTTGTGGCCTCGGCCTCCGCATGTGAAGCATTTAAAGGAACTTGTCTTGATGGTCTCATCGGTTGGGGTAGAGGACGATGAAGCTCTCGGCTTGAAGTTGCTTGTAGTAGGAGGATGACTTGAGGTTGTCGAAGTTTTCTTGTAATTCGACTTGTCGGTGTTGCTTGTAGATGGCTTGGTTGAGGCAGAAGGTGTTGGAGTCGTTGAAGCTTGGGTGTTGGAGAAGCCATAGGACTTGGATGAGAACTTGGCATACTTGAATTCATCTTGCACTTGACGTTCTGCTTTGGTAGCTTGATGCACTAACTCGATGAGGTTCGAGTATGGTTGGAAGTCAGCGATCTTCTTGATAGGATGATTGAGTCCATTCAAGAAACATGCCATAGTTTGCTCATCATCTTCCGTGACATTAGTTCGTATCATGGCAATCTCCATTTCCTTGTAGTATTCTTCAACGCTCTTGGTTCCTTGCTTGAGGAGTTGGAGTTTCTTGAAGAGGTCGCGATTGTAGTAAGTTGGCATGAAGCATGCTCTCATGACATCCTTCATTTGCGCCCAAGTAGTGATCGGTGGTTCACCTCTTGCCGCTCGACGCTCAATGACTTGTTCCCACCAAATGAGGTCGTAGTCTTGGAACTAATGGGATGACATAGCGATCTTCTTCTCTTCCTCATAGTTGTGCAAGCGGAAGATTTTGTCAACCTTCAATGCCCATGAAAGGTACTCTTCGGGATCATTGCTTCCATTGAAGTTGGGCATGCTAAACTTTAGCTTGCCGTAGCATTGCTCTTCATTGTGTTGGGGTCGAGAGTGATGACGTCCTTGACGAGGAGGATTTTCTCCCTATACTTGTTCTTGTCTTGGATGATTTCCATCGTCTTCTTGCTATTGTTGAACTTGAGGTGCTTGTCTAGATTGTGGAGGAGCTTGAGGGACTTGACGATTGACTCTTGATTGAAAAATCCTCTCTTGAACCTCTTTGCGAAGCGCTTCTTATTGCTCATGATTTTGCCGGTTGCGCGTGGCTATGGATCGACTTGAATCTCGAAGGGCACGTTGCGCCTCAAGTGCTTGAGCTTCTCGCAATTGTTGTTCTTGACGTTGTGCCTCGGCATCTTGTGCATCTTGGTGTAGTCGCGCTCTCTCTTCCTCTTCGTGTTGGCGTTGGCATTGCCATTCTCGTGCTTGCGTAAAAGTAGCTTGGTTTTGAAGGTGTCGTTGCTCTTGAGAGTTGTTGTCGTGTAGAGGGTTGCGGTTTGCTTGACGATCTTGGTGCGCGACACGTCGAAGAGTATTCGATGTCGGTGTACTTGAGTCGGAGATGGTGTAGTCGGAGTGTCGACTTGAGCAGCTCTGTCTTGATGAGGACGAAGTGGAAGAAGAGCGGTTGAGCAACAAAGCACAAATCTCGTCCATTCTTGCATCATTCTCTTTCTTGTGGTCGCCGAGCTTGTTGTCGAAATAGTATCTTGTATGTTGCTCGGAGAGTCGCAAGTCGGTGACAAGGTTGTCGATGCGTTCGCTCATTGCTTGTTGCTCTTGATGGAGAGCACATTGTGCACCAAAGAGGTGGCTCTTTGTGACGTAGGAGGACATGTCGTCATCTTGCTCGATTGTAACATCCCCAAAATTCTAAAATTTTGGAATGTTATAATAATAGATAGACTTGATGGATTGTTTGATTGATTGACTGAAGTGAGTGAATTCGAAACTTTTTGAAAGTTAAATGAAGAGGGAATAAAAGGACTTTTCCAAACTTTCATTTTTGCATTTTAATGCTCTTCCGTGAATTCAAATACCTTTCATCACAAACCCTGAGAGAAGATGACATGACTTCTTTCCATTTATATATGAAAAGGGTTTTTGAAAATATTTTGAATTTTCATTTGGAAATATTTCCAACTCAGAAACTTATGCACTCAATGATTTTCGTGAGAGGAAGATAAAAATGACTTCCTTCAAATTATATGAAATACAAGTTGGGAGTTTCAAAGAATTAAATTCAAAGTTCTTTTGAATTTATTTTCAATTTGGAGTTATTTGAGTTTTATTCAAATTATTTTTCTCCAAAAATAAAATATATGGAAATTAGGGTAACATGATTCCCTACAATAGAAAATTGGAGAAAAATTAATTTGAAATCATTTTGGTATTTTAAAAATGTTTTTTGTTGGATTTTAATAGACCAGTAGCACTGTTTGAATTATTAGAATTTATGTGTATTTTATTTAATGCAAGAAAAATATTCATGTCGTAGAAAATCTTTTTATGAAAATTTTGATATATAATATGCCTATATAAAGTTTATTTTATTTTCGTTTTTCAGTTTATCGCATTCTGTAAAAAAAACCCGCGCGGCCAGCCGGGAAAAAAAAAGAAACTGTACTGTGCGGCCGGCCGAAGGCCTTTAGGCCCATCGCCTCTTTTCTTCTCTGTTTCGTATATTTTCGTCTACGTTTAGTCCCACATTGCCTAGCCTTTGACCCCTAAGCCTCTTTTCCACCAATAAATATAGACCCATAGAGCCTCCAAAAATCATCCAATTCGGGTTAAATCAATATTTTGGTTTGACTAGATTTATTTAAGAAAAATATATTTTTTCTCTCCGGCGCGACTTCTGGAAGTTGTCTCCACTCTCCAAAGTTGTCTTTTCTCTGCCTTATAAAGGTATCTTTTTTTAATTTTTTTTCTTCTTATACTTCCGTAGTTTATTATTTTTAGACTAATACGATAGAATAATTAGATTATCAATTAGTCTACGTATTTATACATTAGACCCTAGCCCGTAGCTATTTTTTTCTTCCGTAAAACAGCTTGGCCCTAATTTTTCAAATAGCCATAACTTTTTACTCGTTTGCCCAAATCCAACGAAACCAACGCCCACTTCTTCGTTATGATGTCCTCTATCCAGTAATCCAACCCAAACATGTTTTTGAAAATTTTAAAATTTGAATTAGATCAGATTTGAATTCAAACTTCTTTTGATCATATCTTTTTATCCGTAACTCCGTTTGAGTTGATTCTTTTTGCAAATCGAAGCTCTTGACCTAAACCTTCTGATAAGGCCAAATTCACATAATTTTGGTACTGTTAGAAATAGTTTTATGTTGCAAGAGCTATTTGCTTGGTTTCGATGTTTTCCGAATTGTTTTCTTCGTTCTTCCCGATCTTTTGAGTGATTGCTTATGTGTGGTTACTACTGCTTGCTTACGATAGATTGACCGGAGTGTGACGAGTAGAACTATCAAGAGTTTTGAGTGCGAATCATCTTCATCAACATTGCAGGCAAGTTCACACTTTGATCATATCCCCTTCCATACCCAGTTTTTTTTGCATTAGATCAATCTTCACACATTGCATGATTAGAATCTAATTAAATTGTGGGATGGGAAGTAGATGAGGTAGTACCTATTACCTGTTTATTATGAAACCTTTGAGAGTTACTTCTACGTTTGCTTTATGCCAAGCTATGCTAGTAGACGTGGATTGGGTGAGTGATATCCATGACAGATGTGAGATTGTTAATTAATGGTTTATCTAAGGTGGCAACCTAACACACATCTGGGTGGATTGAGGCACCTGGGTATTCCAGGACTTGCCTGTTTTTATTTTGGACCGCCACCCAGGCTCAAAGGGATCATGAGATTATTCATACTAGAAACTTCCGTGTGCAGCCACAAGCCATTATGGGCTCTGGCATAGTTGAGTAAGTCGTGCGAACTCTTACAGGGTAGACTAGCAGATGTAGGGGAAAGTAGGTGTACCGGTCTATCCATCGTAAGGTGCTAGCGCTTCTGAAATACTGTGTCTCGGTCATCCGTTTCTCAAACACCATGTAGTGCGAGAAATCCAACGGAGGCGATCGAGTCTTGTGGGGAAAAGTGCACAAACCTCTGCAGAGTGTATAAACTAATCATGATTAGCCGTGTCCCCGGTTATGGACATCTTGAGTATCTAGTTCTTGGATTATCCCGTTGATCTCATCACGTTACTTTAAATGAATATTGTTGGGTTTAATGATGTTACTTAATTGGGATTGAGAATGCTGTGAACCATTCTCAATGTTCAACAACCACCATGTTAGTTAAATAAAATTTATTCCTTTGTAGTAGGGAAAAAATGGCTTTTCGCAAAAACCTTATAACCATAGAGCTTTTCCACCAGCCAAATATGCATGTAGTGATAGTCTTTATTCATCATTCTCTATGGTGTGAATTTGCCAGTACATTCAATGTACTGACCCTCTGTGGCTGCAACGTCTCATGTTGCAGGATTATCTTACGACGAGTAAGTGATACGTCAGGGTTACGATTTCTACACTCAACTTTGTCGTTGGTGTTGATGGGAATCCACAACCTTGTTACTTCCGCTATTTTGGATTTGAGGTAATAGTATTTACGTTACTTTTACATGTGATTTACCTATGTTATAAATCCTCGAGTACTGTGTGTGTCAGCATACCAATCCAGGGATGACACTTAAGCACAGAGACTTGACCCATTCGGGTCGGGTTGCTACAAGATGGTATCAGAGCACATGTTGACTGTAGGACGTGACCCTAGAAACTGGCAAGCCCATAGCAAAGACTTTTCTCTACAACTTTCCCTTTCAAAAAGACCTTTTACCTCTCTTCTCTTCTGAGCTTATTCAAAAAAATTCCCTTTTGTGAGACCATACCCTTTTTCCCTTTTGACCACTCAAGGATTCGACTGATGAGACCACTCCAAGAAGTACAAGATATTGGACAACTAAGAGCACTGCGGAATGAAGAGTATTTTCCGTGCATCTGAATAATGGAGACTACAACGGTTGAAGCCCAAAGACAAGTAGAATTTGAAGGCTCTGAAGAATTCCCAGATTTGTATGACCTAGGAAGGCTACCCTTATGGAACTTGACAGATTATGGAAGTTGTCAATACCCGAGATCAAGGTGTATCGGAGAAAGACTGAAACAAGGAGTATGAGAACTTGAAGTTTTATCAAAGAAACCCTAAGGCAGGAGATATCAACTATGGAGAGATAGCTCATGGAAATGACAAGAGCAGAAACACAGTTATCCGTGATGTCATCACCCGCTAATGCTATTGTCACCGTGCTGAGTTAAGGATGCATTTCATCAGAATGGATTTGATGGAAGAAGGCTGATGGAGCACCTATCAGCAAGATGAAGTTTTTACCTTAGCTAGTGTATCACCAGGATCTGGAGTGTTACATCAAGAAGTTAAGACGGACCTGCAGGAAGCAGTATTTGATAAGGAAGCATTTCGTGAAGAACTCAGGACCCAGAAGCTGAAGTAGCCAAATTGGAGGAACAAAACCTCGAGAAACCGGAGATTTGTCAGGAACTAGACCATGGTTCACGCCAAGGATGTTGAAACCTAGAAGTTTAAAATGCAACTCCGGAATATTAAAGGATGTCACGAGAGATTTCACGTCAACTGAGATGATCTGGCAAAAGAACTTGAGAAGGACAAGCACGATGGGAAGAAGCCATCGGAGACATAAATAAGACTTGAAGAGTTGGCGATTTTGAAGATTTATTGACCTTTAGAAGACCAAACCCCTGTTATATACCTACGTTAGATGTGATGTTTGTGAGCTGTCATTTGTTTGATGTTTTTCCCGACAGCCACAAATAAAATCTTTCTTTTCAAAACTTTTGTTTGTATTGTGTGTATCCTCTCTATCTCTCTTATCTTACCCCAAACCCACATGGACCCAATAGAGGATGAATGGAGATGAGCTTGTATTTTCTGGACCGATGAGTCAGTTGGAAACAGACCGATGGATTCAGAACATGGAGGATCACATGGAGAATAACCCTATAGTTGGACATGATATGACCCAGCATGCTCTTCTGTGCTTTGAAAGAGGTGCTGCTACTTGGTGGAGGATGTACCAAACCATCAATGGATGGCAAGGAGTAACCACCTGGAGAGAATTAAAGTTGACTTCGCCAAAGTCTCGGTTTGTGTCCTAGAAGTTGAAACCTTATGGAAAGGATATAAAGAAACCTTGTGCATGCAAGCTTTGTGGAGAAATAGGACACACCCATAAAGAACACAAGGATGAATGCCCGAATTGTGAAGAAAGTCACCCAGTTGAAGAATGCCCAACTAGGCAGATTACTTGTTTCTTGTGTGAAGGGACTACCCATTATCCTGCTCAGTGTCACATTTACCCCATGGTACAACGAACCATCCAGCAGAAGAAAGAAGTAATGAAAGGAGCCCTCATGGAAGTTTTAGAAGAAGTTGTGATGAAGGAAGAGATGGAGGACACATCTAAAGAAGACCCGAGTAAACCCTGCACTAAGTCTTGCTATTCATGTGGAGAAGAAGGACACATCTCCCAAAATTGTTTGAATGGGGATCAAGTAGAATTCCCGACGGAGGAAGTAGAATATGACCCACAAGAAATAGAAGCCATGATTGGCATGAAGAAGTCCAGGAAGAGAAGCAGATTGGATTCCAGGAAGGATCTGAGTCATATCACATGTTATAGGTGCAAGGAGTCAGGGCACTACCTCAACAGTTGCCCAAAAAGGAAACCTCGATACTTGTCAGAAGTTATATGTTTTAGTTGTAATGGAGCTGGGCACTTTGCCAGAGAATGCCCCAAGGAGAAGGAAACTTGTGCTAGATAGTTGAGTTTGCAACAAAAGAAATGGAGTAGTAGAAGTGAGAACATTTTCTTTTATATTGAGGTGTTGAGTTGAGACATGTAATGGAAAAGCGAGAGATTGTAATCACCTGAGAATGAATAAAGTTAGCATCGTTGCTACTGATATGGATTTTATGAGTTGTTACTCTATGAAGAAGAATTTTGGCCATTCTAAGGATATGAGAAATATGGTCTATGGAAGATTTGTGCATTTTAAGGGTGGTAGTACCCTGTAAGAACCGTTGACCCCTGGAAAAGATAAGGATACTCCACTAAGTGGATTTCGGACAAAATGAATATGAGTTTTGTCTCGATATGTGTGATGCCCCAAGAGTATGTGGGATGAAGTTGGAGAACGACAGTTGTTTGGACCAAAGGTGATCAAAGGAGTCAGAAGAGAATGTTAAGTTGATTCGAGATAGACTAAAGGTAGCTCAGTCCAGGCAGAAGAGTTATGTAGACTCAAAAACTCAAGGAGGTAGTCTATGAAATTGGAGACCGAGCATGTCTTCATGTGTTCCCTCTGCGAGGAGTTAAACGAATTGGAGTTAAGGTAAAGTTAGCCCCGAGATTTGTAGGACCATACCGAGTTTTGGAGCGTATGAGAGAAGTGGCCTACAAGTTGGAGTTACCCGAAGGACTGTCAGGAGTTCATGATGTGTTTCACATTTCCCAGTTGAAGAAGTTCCATGCAGAGATGGCCAGTATTCCCCTGTAAGGACGCTTGATCACGGAAAGGATAATGATGTTCCACGAAGTGGAATATAGACTTCATAAGTATAAGTTTTTATCTCGGTATGAGGGATATCCCACGAGGATGAAGAGATGAATTACTATTGGATATAAAGGAGGTATGATGTCGGAAATATGGATCAATGGAAACTCCATGATAAGTCTGAGTAATCATGTCCTAGTTTGGTGCCAATAGAAGAAAGAAGACAATACAATTGGAATGATTTAAGTATGCTAGAAAGCTGGAAGCTGGATGTTGGAATAATGACTAGTTGCCCAGAGGATAAGTTCAAGGTTTACAAGTGATGAGATGGGCCATAAACCACAGGCCCCAGGACCTGCCAAGAAGCAAGCACACTCTTGCTGAAGGAAAAACCCTGGAAGAAGTTACGATTTTATCGATAGACGATCTTAGAGGAGTAACGCAAAACCTGAGAGTTGTGAAGGAACGATAGATGTTTGTTTGGCTTGCAGAATCAATGGATTTATCCGAACCTTGGTTCGTCGACGAGAGAAATTCTGCAATGCTTGTGAGGATGACCGAGTGTTAGAATGCGAGATTTACTAAAGCATATACAGGGTAATGATTTGGGTGCGGGATGGATTGATCACCATACCGACTTACTCTTATTATTCGCCTTGCTATATGGGATGGTAAATCTGAGTGACTTGCCTATAGTAGAGAGACGACGATATTAAACCTTGTTAAACCTTAGAATGGTATAGGTATTTTTCCCTTGTACAAGGCAGCTTTGCCAACCGTAGGTTATACGGTGAGGATCACCCAGACCCATTTCCTGTAGGAGAAACCACAAATTGTTGACCACCATGAGATATCGATAGTTGTTTAGTTTTGGCGCCAGACCCGTCAGCTAAGAAGACCCAGTCTCGGAATAACCTTACCTAGATGAAAGACAGAAGAATTGAGGAAAAGGTTATGCCACTACCGGAAGAGCTCAGAGAAGGAATTTTCTCGAGGATCTGAGAAGACCGACACTGTCAAGAATAAGGATGGAGTATATGAGTTTTGATGGAACAGTAACCATGCTTCTAAGGGTGGTAGCACCCCAGACCCCTGGGATGATCGATGGATTTTGAGGAGACCCCCAAACCCTAACCTTTTTCTTGCTAGCCTCTCCGAATCTCGAGGACGAGATTCATTTTAAGGGTGGTAGGTTTGTAACATCCCAAAATTCTAAATTTTGGAATGTTATAATAAATAGATAGACTTGATGGATTGTTTGATTGATTGACTGAAAGTGAGTAAAATTCGGAACTTTTTGAAAGTTAAATGAGAGGGAATAAAAGGACTTTCCCAAACTTTCATTTTTGCATTTTATGCTCTCCGTGAATTCAAATACCTTTCATCACAAAACCCTGGAGAGAAGATGACATGACTTCTTCCATTTATATAAATGAAAAGGGTTTTTGAAAATATTTGAATTTCATTTGGAAATATTTTCCAACTCAGAAACTTTATGCAACTCAATGATTTTCGTGAGAGAAGATAAAATGACTTCTTCAAATTATATGAAATACGAGTTGGGAGTTTCAAAGAATTAAATTCAAAGTTCTTTTGAATTTATTTTCAATTTGGAGTTATTTGAGTTTTATTCAAATTATTTTTCTCCAAAAATAAAATATATGGAAATTAGGGTAACATGATTCCCTACAATAGAAAATTGGAGAAAAATTAATTTGAAATCATTTTGGTATTTTAAAAATGTTTTTTGTTGGATTTTAATAGACCAGTAGCACTGTTTGAATTATTAGAATTTATGTGTATTTTATTTAATGCAAGAAAAATATTCATGTCGTAGAAAATCTTTTTCTGAAAATTTTGATATATAATATGCCTATATAAAGTTTATTTTATTTTCGTTTTTCAGTTTATCGCATTCTGTAAAAAAAACCCGCGCGGCCAGCCGGGAAAAAAAAAGAAACTGTACTGTGCGGCCGGCCGAAGGCCTTTAGGCCCATCGCCTCTTTTCTTCTCTGTTTCGTATATTTTCGTCTACGTTTAGTCCCACATTGCCTAGCCTTTGACCCCTAAGCCTCTTTTCCACCAATAAATATAGACCCATAGAGCCTCCAAAAATCATCCAATTCGGGTTAAATCAATATTTTGGTTTGACTAGATTTATTTAAGAAAAATATATTTTTTCTCTCCGGCGCGACTTCTGGAAGTTGTCTCCACTCTCCAAAGTTGTCTTTTCTCTGCCTTATAAAGGTATCTTTTTTTAATTTTTTTTCTTCTTATACTTCCGTAGTTTATTATTTTTAGACTAATACCATAGAATAATTAGATTATCAATTAGTCTACGTATTTATACATTAGACCCTAGCCCGTAGCTATTTTTTTCTTCCGTAAAACAGCTTGGCCCTAATTTTTCAAATAGCCATAACTTTTTACTCGTTTGCCCAAATCCAACGAAACCAACGCCCACTTCTTCGTTATGATGTCCTCTATCCAGTAATCCAACCCAAACATGTTTTTGAAAATTTTAAAATTTGAATTAGATCAGATTTGAATTCAAACTTCTTTTGATCATATCTTTTTATCCGTAACTCCGTTTGAGTTGATTCTTTTTGCAAATCGAAGCTCTTGACCTAAACCTTCTGATAAGGCCAAATTCACATAATTTTGGTACTGTTAGAAATAGTTTTATGTTGCAAGAGCTATTTGCTTGGTTTCGATGTTTTCCGAATTGTTTTCTTCGTTCTTCCCGATCTTTTGAGTGATTGCTTATGTGTGGTTACTACTGCTTGCTTACGATAGATTGACCGGAGTGTGACGAGTAGAACTATCAAGAGTTTTGAGTGCGAATCATCTTCATCAACATTGCAGGCAAGTTCACACTTTGATCATATCCCCTTCCATACCCAGTTTTTTTGCATTAGATCAATCTTCACAAATTGCATGATTAGAATCTAATTAAATTGTGGGATGGGAAGTAGATGAGGTAGTACCTATTACCTGTTTATTATCAAACCTTTGGGATTTACTTCTACGTTTGCTTTATGCCAAGCTATGCTAGTAGACGTGGATTGGGTGAGTGATATCCATGACAAATGTGAGATTGTTAATTAATGGTTTATCTAAGGTGGCAACCTAACACACATCTGGGTGGATTGAGGCACCTGGGTATTCCAGGACTTGCCTGTTTTTATTTTGGACCGCCACCCAGGCTCAAAGGGATCATGAGATTATTCATACTAGAAACTTCCGTGTGCAGCCACAAGCCATTATGGGCTCTGGCATAGTTGAGTAAGTCGTGCGAACTCTTACAGGGTAGACTAGCAGATGTAGGGGAAAGTAGGTGTACCGGTCTATCCATCGTAAGGTGCTAGCGCTTCTGAAAGATTGTGTCTCGGTCATCCGTTTCTCAAACACCATGTAGTGCGAGGAATCCAATGGAGGCGGTCGAGTCTTGTGGGGAAAAGTGCACAAACCTCTGCAGAGTGTATAAACTAATCATGATTAGCCGTGTCCCCGGTTATGGACATCTTGAGTATCTAGTTCTTGGATTATCACGTTGATCTCATCACGTTACTTTAAATGAATATTGTTGGGTTTAATGTTGTTACTTAATTGGGATTGAGAATGCTGTCAACCATTCTCAATGTTCAACAACCACCATGTTAGTTAAATAAAATTTATTCCTTTGCAGTAGGGAAAAATTGGCTTTTCGCAAAAACCTTATAACCATAGAGCTTTTCCACCAGCCAAATATGCATGTAGTGATAGTCTTTATTCATCATTCTCTATGGTGTGAATTTGCCAGTACATTCAATGTACTGACCCTCTGTGGCTGCAACGTCTCATGTTGCAGGATTATCTTACGACGAATAAGTGATACGTTAGGGTTACGATTTCTACACTCAACTTTGCCGTTGGTGTTGATGGGAATCCACAACCTTGTTACTTCCGCTATTTTGGATTTGAGGTAATAGTATTTACGTTACTTTTACATGTGATTTACCTCTGTTATAAATCCTCGAGTACTGTGTGTGTCAGCATACCGATCCAGGGATGACACTTAAGCACAGAGACTTGACCCATTCGGGTCGGGTCGCTACATCGATGAAGAGTGGGTTGGTAGAAGTACTTGGCCTATCCATCATTCCAAGCACATATGCGAGTGGGAGAAAGAGAAGAACTTATACCGAATGTACCTTGACCGATGTTGAAGATGGATCAATGATCACTCAAATGTGGAACAAGGAAATAGCACAATTGGTACAAATTCTTGTTGGTTTCTCACACCTTCACAAGTAAAAGCTTATGGTGAAGCTCTGTTAGGATGGTGGCACAAAATTTGATGCAATTGTTAGTGAGCTTCAAATAATGTTGGAACAGATTCACAAATTTGCAATGCAACAAGTAGACCAATAGCAAAATATGGTACACGGAAACACACACTCAAAGAGATAAATGGGGTCGTGCAACCAAGGAATGAGCCAAAATGTGGAATCCACAAAAATGCTCTTGTTCCACAACACTAGAGAGAGGCTAGCACGATTGCACAATAGGCCGATAAGAAGATTTGTGCATAACCTACTAAGCAAAAATGCAACGGCTTCTATCCCAAGTATGCTCTATGTATGGTACTCCGATGATATGATCCAAGATGATCTAGTATGACAATCTTAATGCTGTATGATGCAATGGTTCTTGCTTAAAAGCTCTTTGTTTATCTTTCCATTTTGCTTAAAAGCTTGGTTGGCTCTTTCTCTTTTGAGCTCTTTTCTCATGCAATGCTTCACAAACCAAGATAGCAATTGTGTATGCTATGACAACTTTGTGACACAAAAGATGATACTAAGATATGGACTGATGATATGATATGTATGCAATGGGAATTATGATCACTAATGTGCATGATGTCTACTACACAACCTTCTTCTTGTAGACGTTGTTGGGCCTCCAAGTGCAGAGGTTTGTAGGACAGTAGCAAATTTTCCTCAAGTGGATGACCTAAGGTTTATCAATCCGTAGGAGGCGTAGGATGAAGATGGTCTCTCTCAAGCAACCCCACAACCAAATAACAAAGAGTCTCTTGTGTCCCCAACACACCCAATACAATGGTAAATTGTATAGGTGCACTAGTTCGGTGAAGAGATGGTTATACAAGTGCAATATGGATAGTAGATAATGGTTTTTGTAATCCGAAAATATAAAAATAGCAAGGTAACTAATGATAAAAGTGAGCACAAACGGTATTGCAATGCGTTGAAACAAGGCCTAGGGTTCATACTTTCGCTAGTGCAAGTTCCCTAAACAATATAACATAATTGGATCACATAACTATCCCTCAACATGCAACAAAGAGTCACTCCAAAGTCACTAATAGCGGAGAACAAACGAAGAGATTATGGTAGGGTACAAAATCACCTCAAAGTTATTCGTTCCAATCAATCCGTTGGGCTATTCCTATAAGTGTCACAAACAGCCCTAGAGTTTGTAATAGAATAACACCTTAAGACACAAATCAACCAAAACCCTAATGTCACCTAGATACTCCAATGTCACCTCAAGTATTAGTGGGTATGATTATACGATATGCATCACACAATCTCAGATTCATCTAATCAACCAACACATAGAACCTCACAGAGTGCCCCAAAGTTTCTACCGGAGAGTCAAGACGAAAACGTGTGCCAACCCCTATGCATAGGTTCATGGGCGGAACCCGCAAGTTGATCACCAAAACATACATCAAGTGGATCAATAGAATACCCCATTGTCACCACGGGTATCCCACGCAAGACATACATCAAGTGTTCTCAAATCCTTAACGACTCAATCCGATAAGATAACTTCAAATGGAAAACTCAATCCATTACAAGAGAGTAGAGGGGGAGAAACATCATAGGATCCAAATATAATAGCAAAACTCGCGATACATCAAGATCGTACCACCTCAAGAACACGAGAGAGAGAGAGAGATGAAACACATAGCTACTGGTGCATACCCTCATCCCCGAGGGAGAACTACTCCCTCCTCGTCATGGAGAGCACCGGGATGATGAAGATGGCCACCGGAGAGGGATTCCCCCTCCGCCAGGGTGCCAGACCGGGTCTAGATTGGTTTTCGGTGGCTACGGAGGCTTATGGCGGCGGAACTCCCGATCTATTGTGCTCCCCGAAGTTTTTAGGGTATATGGGTATATATGGGAGGAAGAAGTACGTCGGTGGACCTCTGGGCTATCCACGAGGCGGGGGGCGCGCACAGGGTGGGGGGGGGGGGTGGACGCCCCCACCCTCGTGAGCAGCCCGAGACTCTCCTGGTCCAACTCCGATACTCCGTGGGCTTCTTCTGGTCCAAAAATAAGTTCCGCGAAGTTTCAGGTCAATTGGATTCTGTTTGATTTTCCTTTTCTGCGATACTCTAAAACAAGGAAAAAACAAAAACTGGCACTGGGCTCTAGGTTAATAGGTTAGTCCCAAAAATCATATAAAATAGCATATAAATGCATATAAAACATCCAAGGTTGATAATATAATAGCATGGAACAATAAAAAATTATATATACATTGGAGACGTATCAGCATCCCCAAGCTTAATTCCTACTCGTCCTCAAGTAGGTAAATGATAAAAAAACAGAATTTATGATGTGAAATGCTACCTAACATATTTATCCATGTAATTCTTTATTGTGGCAAGAATATTCAGATCCATAAGATTCAAGACAAAAGTTTAATATTGACATAAAAATAATAATACTTCAAGCATACTAACAAAGCAATCATGTCTTCCCAAAATAACATGGCTAAAGAAAGCTATCCCTACAAAATCATATAGTCTGGCTATGCTCTATCTTCACCACACAAAATATTTAAATCATGCACAACCCCAATGACAAGCCAAGCAATTGTTTCATACTTTTGATGTTCTCAAACTTTTTCAATCTTCACGCAATACATGAGTGTGAGCCATGGACATAGCACTATAGGTGTAATAGAATGGTGGTTGTGGAGAAGACAAAAAGGAGAAGATAGTCTCACATCAACTAGGCGTATCAACGGGCTATGGAGATGCCCATCAATAGATATCAATGTGAGTGAGTAGGGATTGCCATGCAACGGATGCACTAGAGCTATAAATGTATGAAAGCTTGATACGTCCATTTTGCATCATGCTTTTATATCGATATTTATTGCATTATGGGCTGTCATTACACATTATGTCACAATACTTATGCCATTCTCTCTTATTTTACAAGGTTTACATAAAGAGGGAGAATGCCGGTAGCTGGGATTCTGGGCTAGAAAAGGAGCAAATATTAGAGACCTATTCTGCACAGCTCCAAAAGTCCTGAAACTTCACGGAAGACGTTTTCAGAATATATAAAAAATACTCAGTGGAAGAAATTCACCAGGGGGCCACACCCTGCCCATGAGGGTAGGGGGCGCGCCCCCCTACCTCGTGGGCCCCCCGGTGGCCCTCTGGTGGCCATCTTCTGCTATATGAAGTCTTTCGATGGGAAAAAAATCATAAGCCATCTTCTCGGACGAAACTCTGCCGCCACGAGGTGGAACCTTGGCAGAACCAATCTAGGGCTCTGGCGGAGCTGTTCTGCCGGGGAAACTTCCCTTCCGGAGGGGTAAATCATCGCTATCGTCATCACCAACGCTCCTCTCATCGGGAGAGGGCAATCTCCATCAACATCTTCATCAGCACCATCTCCTCTCAAAACCCTAGTTCATCTCTTGTATCCAATTCTTGTCTCCAAGTCCGGGATTGGTGCTAGTAGGTTGCTAGTAGTGTTAATTACTCCTTGTAGTTGATGCTAGTTGGTTTATTTGGTGGAAGATCATATGTTCAGATCCTATATGCATATTAATACCCCTCTGATTATGAAAATGTCTGCTTTGAAATTCCTTTGGGTATGATAGAAAAACTGCTAGCTAATCCCTTTTTAGGAGATGGAACAAAGCATCCTGATGAGCATCTAATATATGTGGATGAAGTTTGTGTATTATTTAAGCTTGCAAGTGTACTCGGAGGTGTTGTTAAGAAGAAGGTCTTCCCTTTATCTTTGAAGGGAGACGCATCGACATGGTATAGGCTATGTGATGATATGGGGTCTTGGAATTACAAACGACTGAAATTGGAATTTCATCAGAAGTTTTATCCTATGCATCTTGTTCATCGTGATCGCAATTATATATATAATTTTTGGCCTCGCGAAGGAGAAAGCATTGCTCAAGCTTGGGGGAGGCTTAAATCAATGTTATATTCATGCCCCAATCATGAGCTCTCAAGAGAAATGATTATTCAAAATTTTTATGCTCGACTTTTTGATAGCAATCGTACCATGCTTGATACTTCTTGTGCTGGCTCTTTTATGATGAAGACTATTGAATTCAAATGGGATTTATTGGAAAGAATTAAACAAAACTCTGAAGATTGGGACCTCGACAAAGGTAAGGAGCCAGGTATGACACCTAGTTTTGATTGTGTTAAATCTTTTATGGATACCGATGTTTTCCGTAAATTTAGCACTAAATATGGACTTGACTCTGAGATAGTAGCTTCTTTCTGTGAATCTTTTGCTACTTATGTTGATCTCCCTAAGGAGAAGTGGTTTAAATATCATCCTCCCATAGAAGTAAAAGTAGTTGCACATATTAAAGTTGAAGAAAAGATTGTCACTTATAATGATCATATTGTTCCTACTGCATATGTTGAAAAACCACCTTTCCCTGTTAGGATAAAGGATCATGCTAAAGCTTCAACTGTAGTTCGTAAAAGCAATATTAAAACATATACACATCCTGAGCAACTTAAAGTTGAACCTAATATTACTATTGTTAAAGATCTCTTGTCTGATAATATTGATGGGCATGTTATTTATTTCTGTGATGAAACTGCTAGAATTGCTAAACCTTGTGCTAAAGATAAACCTAGACCTATGGTAGGCATGCCTGTTATTTCTGTTAAAATAGGAGATCATTGTTATCATGGTTATGTGATATGGGTGCCAGTGCTAGCGCAATACCTCATTCCTTATACAAAGAAATTATGCATGAGATTGCACCTGCGGAAATAGAAGATATTGATGTCACAATTAAACTTGCCAATAGAGATACTATTTCACCGATGTGAATTGTTAGAGATGTTGAAGTCCTGTGTGGGAAAACTAAATATCCTGCTGATTTTCTTGTTCTTGGTTGCACACAAGATAGCTTTTGTCCCATTATATTTGGTAGACCCTTCTTAAACATTGTTAATGCTACCATAGATTGAAAAAGGGATGTTGTTACTATCGGTTTAGATGATATGACTCATGAATTTAATTTCTCTAAATTTAGTAGACAACACCGTGAAGAAGAATTACCTAGTAAGGATGAAATTATTGGCCTTGCTTCTATTGCCGTACCTCCTAGTGATCCCTTAGAACATTATTTGCTAGACCATGAAAATGATATGTTTATGAATGAAAGAAGAGAAATAGATGAAGTATTCTTTAAACAGGAACCTATTCTGAAAAACAATTTACATGTTAAAATCCTAGGGGATCCTCCTCCACCCAAGGGTGATCCCGTGTTTGAGCTTAAACCGTTACCTGATACTCTTAAATATGCTTATCTTGATGAGAAAAAGATATATCCTGTTATTATTAGTGCTAACCTTTCAGAGCATGAGGAAGAGAGATTATTGAAAACTCTGAAGAAGCACCGTGATGCTATTGGGTATACTCTTGATGATCTTAAAGGCATTAGTCCCACTCTATGTCAACATAAAATAAATTTGGAAGAAGATGCTAAACCAGTTCGTGATCATCAACGACGGCTGAATCCTAAGATGAAAGAAGTGGTAACAAAGGAAATACTAAAGCTCCTTGAGACAGGTATAATCTATCCCGTTGCTGATAGTCAGTGGGTAAGTCCTGTCCATTGTGTCCCTAAGAAGGGAGGTATTACTGTCGTTCCTAATGATAAAGATGAATTGATTCCTCAAAGAATTATTACAGGTTATAGGATGGTAATTGATTTCCGTAAATTAAATAAGGCAACTAAAAAGGATCATTACCCCTTACCTTTTATTGATCAAATGCTAGAAAGATTATCCAAACAAACACATGTCTGCTTTCTAGATGGATATTCTGGTTTCTCCCAAATACCCATGTCAGCCAAAGATCAATCCAAGACTACTTTTACTTGCCCTTTTGGTACTTTTGCTTATAGACGTATGCCTTTTGGTCTATGTAATGCACCTGCTACCTTTCAAAGATGCATGATGGCTATATTCTCTGACTTTTGTGAAAAGATTTGTGAGGTTTTCATGGACGATTTCTCCATCTATGGATCTTCTTTTGATGATTGCTTGAGCAACCTTGATCGAGTTTTGCAGAGATGTGAAGAAACTAATCTTGTCTTGAATTGGGAAAAGTGCCACTTTATGGTTAATGAAGGTATTGTCTTGGGGCACAAAGTTTCTGAAAGAGGTATTGAAGTTGATAAAGCCAAGGTTGATGCTATTGAAAAGATGCCATGTCCCAAGGACATCAAAGGTATAAGAAGTTTCCTTGGTCATGCCGGATTTTATAGGAGGTTCATTAAGGACTTCTCAAAAATTTCTCGGCCTCTGACTAATTTATTACAAAAAGATATACCATTTGTTTTTGATGATGATTGTGTAGAAGCATTTGAAATACTTAAGAAAGCATTGATCTCTGCACCTATTGTTCAGCCACCTGATTGGAATTTACCCTTTGAAATTATGTGTGATGCTAGTGATTATGCTGTAGGTGCTGTTCTAGGACAAAGAGTTGATAAAAAATTAAACGTTATTCAATATGCTAGTAAAACCCTAGACAATGCTCACAGAAATTATGCTACTACTGAAAAAGAATTCTTAGTAGTTGTATTTGCTTGTGATAAGTTCAGAGCTTATATTGTTGATTCTAAAGTAACTATTCACACTGATCATGCTGCCATTAAATATCTTATGGAAAAGAAAGATGCTAAACCTAGACTTATTGGATGGGTTCTCTTGCTACAAGAATTTGATTTGCATATTGTTGTTAGAAAGGGAGCTGAGAACCCTGTTGCAGACAACTTTCCTAGGTTAGAAAATGTGCTTGATGACCCACTTCCTATTGATGATAGCTTTCCTGATGATCAATTAAATGTCATAAATGCTTCTCATACTGCTCCATGGTATGCTGATTATGCTAATTACATTGTTGCTAAGTTTATACCACCTAGTTTCACATACCAACAAAAGAAAAAAGTTCTTCTATGATTTGAGACATTACTTTTGGGATGAACCACATCTTTATAAAGAAGGAGTAGATGGTGTTATTAGACGTTGTGTACCTAAGCATGAACAGGAACAGATCCTACGCAAGTTTCACTCCGAAGCTTATGGAGGACACCATGCTGGAGATAGAACTGCACATAAGGTATTGCAATCTGGTTTTTATTGGCCTACCCTCTTGAAGGATGCCCGTAAGTTTGTCTTATCTTGTGATGAATGTCAAAGAATTGGTAATATTAGTAGACGTCAAGAAACGCCTATGAACTATTCACTCGTTATTGAACCATTTGATGTTTGGGGCTTTGACTATATGGGACCCTTTCCTTCCTCTAATGGATATACACATATTTTAGTTGCTGTTGATTACGTTACTAAGTGGGCAGAAGCTATTCCAACTAGTAGTGCTGATCATAACACTTCTATTAAAATGCTTAAAGAAGTTATTTTTCCAAGATTTGGAGTCCCTAGATATTTAATGACTGATGGTGGTTCACATTTTATTCATGGTGCTTTCCGTAAAATGCTAGCTAAACATGATGTTAATCATAGAGTTGCATCTCCTTATCATCCTCAGTCTAGTGGTCTAGTAGTATTGAGTAATAGAGAGCTCAAATTAATTTTGCAAAAGACTGTTAATTGATCTAGAAAAAATTGGTCCAAGAATTTTGATGATGCATTATGGGCCTATAGAACTGCATATAAAAATCCTATGGGTATGTCTCCGTATAAAATGATTTATGGAAAAGCATGTCACTTACCTCACGAACTTGAACACAAAGCATATTGGGCTATTAAAGAACTCAATTATGATTTCAAACTTGCCTATGAGAAGAGGTTATTTGATATTAGCTTACTTGATGAATGGAGAACCCAAGCCTATGAAAATGCGAAGTTGTTTAAAGAAAAAGTTAAAAGATGGCATGAAAAAAGAATGCAAAAGCGTGAGTTTAATGTAGGTGATCATGTATTGCTATACAACTCTCGTTTAAGATTTTTTGGAGGAAAACTTCTCTCTAAATGGGAAGGTCCTTACGTTATCGAGGAGGTCTATCGTTCCGGTGCCATAAAAATCAACAAATTCGAAGGCACAAATCCGATGGTGGTGAACGGTCAAAGAATCAAACATTATATCTCAGGTAATCCCATGAATGTTGAAACCAATATTATTGAAACAGTAACCCCGGAGGAATACATAAGGGACACTTTCCGGAACGTTTCAGACTCCGAAAAGGAATAGGTATGTGGTACGGTAAGTAAACCGACTCCAAAATAGTTTTTAAGGCAATATTTCTCCATTTTGGAATATTTAGAAAAATTGAAAAATAAGTAGTAGTTCGGGAAGGACATGAGGGCTCCATGAGGGTGGAGGGCGCGCCCTACCCTCCTGGGCGCGCCCCTACCTCGTGGGCACCTTGTGTGCTCTCCGAACTCTGTTTTCGTACACGACACATATTTTGGTCAGTAAAAATTCATTATATAATCTCCCGGAGTTTTTGACTCCCGTATCATGCAAAAATCCTCTGTTTTGTGTTTCGAGCTATTGCTGCAGATTAGAGCAAGAGTCAGTCGGGGAGAGCCGGGTGTCTCACCCGGCACCGAGATCAATGACAAACAACCACGTTGACCTCTTTGCGGCAGCAACGGAGGAAGAGATGGAGGCCGAATTGAAGAGGATAGATGCCATGGAAGAGGATCAAGAAGTCACTTCCCGCCTCCAAGCTGGATTCACAATAGGAGAACTATAGAGCTCGGCTATTCCAAACTCGGTTATCCCTTCCAATGTTAGATTTCTTTCTTACGAGAATATGAAAAAGAGTATCACTGGTTCTCCCGCAGCTATGCAGCACCCTTGGGTGCAGGGAGCTTTGGATGTTACAGGAAAACTCCGAAAGGAAATAATGGACCTCAAGCAGTAAGTCAATAAGCTCGAGGAGGAGAATCGTATCCCGAGGGGCATCATCGCCAAGAACATCACATCACCACCCACGAAAAGAGAGACATAATCACATGGGTATGGGCACTCCCCTTGGCAATTGCCAAGCTTGGGGGAGTGCCGCGATATCGTATCACCATCACTTTTATCTTTACCGTTTTTCTTAGTTCGATCCTTTTGGTAATATCTTGATCTAGTAGAATAAAAGTTCTTAGTATGATCTAGTCGTGAGTTTTGCTTTATAATTCTTATATGTAATTGAGTCTGTGAGCTATATAATAAAGATTAGTGTTGAGTCAAGGGCTTGATTATTTCGCCATGATCTTAAGTGAATAAAAGAAAAGAGAAAGAAATAAAAGAAACAAAGAGATCATGTGAGTCTTATGGAGAGTAATGAGCTCACATAGCAAAAGTATGATGAATAAAAGTTGTTGAGGGTTGACAAACATAGTTTTGGTCATCACTGCAATTAATAGGAAGTAATAAAGAAAGAGAGGTCTTCACATATAGATATACTATCTTGGACATATTTTATGATTGTGAGCACTCATTAAAGTATGACATGTTAAAAGAGTTGACGTTGGACAAGGAAGACAACATAATGGATTATGTTTTCTTATATCTGAGATAAATTATATTGTCATGGATTGTGACGCCCCCGATTTAATCGTACACTAATCGTAACGCAAACGTGTACGATCAAGATCAGGGACTCACGGGAAGATATCACAACACAACTCTACAAATAAAATAAGTCATACAAGCATCATATTACAAGCCAGGGGCCTCGAAGGCTCGAATACAAGAGCTCGATCAAAGACGAGTCAGCGGAAGCAAAAAAATCTGAGTACAGACCTAAGTTAAACAAGATTGCCTTAAGAAGGCTAGCACAAACTGGGATACAGATCGAAAGAGGCGCAGGCCTCCTGCCTGGGATCCTCCTAACTACTCCTGGCCTGGTCGTCGTCAGCGGGCATCACGTAGTAGTAGGCACCTCCGGTGTAGTAGGGGTCGTCGTCGATGGTGGCGTCTGGCTCCTGGGCTCCAACATCTGGTTGCGACAACCAGGTAGAAGGGATAGAGGGAAAGAAGGAGAAAGCAACCGTGAGTACTCATCCAAAGTACTCGCAAGCAAGGAGCTACACTACATATGCATGGGTAAATGTGTAAAGGGCCATATCGGTGGACTGAACTGCAGAAAGCCAGAATAAGAGGGGGATAGCTAATCCTTCGAAGACTACGCTTCTGGCAGCCTCCGTCTTGCAGCATGTAGAAGAGAGTAGACTGAAGCCTCCAAGTAGCATCGCATAGCATAACCCTAACCGATGATCCTCCCCTCGTCGCCCTGTGAGAGCGATCACCGGTTGTATCTGGCACTTGGAAGGGTGTGTTTTATTAAGTATCCAATCCGGTTCTAGTTGTCATAAGGTCAAGGTACAACTCCAAGTCGTCCTGTTACCGAAGATCACGACTATTCGAATAGATTAACTTCCCTGCAGGGGTGCACCACATACCCCAACACGCTCGATCCCATTTGGCCGGACACACTTTTCAGGGTCATGCCCGGCCTCGGAAGATCAACACGTCGCAGCCCCACCTAGGCACAACAGAGAGGTCAGCACGCCGGTCTAAACCTATGCGCACAGGGGTCTGGGCCCATCGCCCTTAGCACACCTGCACGTTGCGTACGCGGCCGAAAGCAGACCTAGCCTAGTGGCGTTCCAGTCCAATCCGGCGCGCGCCACTCAGTCGCTGACGTCAAGAAGGCTTCGGCTGATACCACGACGCCGGGATACCCATAACTACTCCCGCGTAGATGGTTAGTGCGTATAGACCAAATGGCCAGACTCAGATTAAATATCCAGATCTAGTTAAGCGTGTTAAGTATCCGCGAACGTTGACCAGGGCCAGGCCCACCTCTTTCCTAGGTGGTCGGAACCTGCCTTGTCGCTCCGCCTCAAAGATCCACTCGCGGGTGCTCCTCAAGCCGACCCGTCTTTAGTCACCACATGTATCATGTATAAAGTATATAGTATATACCCGTGATCAACTCCCGAGTGATCACGGCCCGATAGTATAGCATGGCAGACGGACAAGGATGTAGGGCCACTGATGATGAACTAGCATCCTATACTAAGCATTAGGATTGCAGGTAAAGGTAACAACAGTAGTAGCAAGGACAGGCTATGCATCAGTATAGGATTAACGAGAAGCAGTAACATGCTACCCTACTCTAATGCAAGCAGTATAGAGAAGAGTAGGCGATATCTGGTGATCAAAGGGGGGGCTTGCCTGGTTGCTCTGGCAAGAGAGAGGGATCGTCAACTCCGTAGTCGTACTGGGTAGCAGCGGCGTCGGTCTTGGTGTCTATCGAGAGAAGAGGGGGGAGAAACAATAAATATATAAGCAAGCATATGCATAGTGATGCATGACATGACAAGTAACGACGTTAGAGGTGCCGTAACGCGGTATTAGGTGATACCGGTGAAGGGGGATATCATCCGGGAAAGTATCCCCGGTGTTTCGCGTTTTCGGACAGATGAACCGGAGGTGAAATATTGCAGGTTCACTATGCTAGGGACGCGTGGCGGGCGAACGGGCTGCGTATCCGGATTCATCTCGTCGTTCTGAGCAACTTTCATGTACAAAGTTTTTCCATCCGGGCTACGGTTTATTTTATATTGATTTTCTAAAGTTTAAATCATTTTAGAATTTATTTAATTAATTTAATTCAACATTATCCAAACAGTGTTTGCTGACGTCATCATGACGTCAGCATGACATCAGCAGTCAACAGAGGTGTTGACTGGGTCGCTGACGTGTGGGTCCCACTGGTCATTGACTGATTAGGCTAATCAGGGGTTAATTAAGTTAACTAGTAATTAGATTAATCTAATCAGGATTAATTAATTTAATTAATTCTTTAATTAATTAATTAATTATCATTTTAATCAATTTTAATTATTATTTATTAATTCCTTTTTTAAATTAATTTAATTAGTATTATTATTAATATTATTATTTTGTTTTCGTTCACAGGGGGTGGGCCCCGTTTGTCTGTGGCACAGAGGCCATACAGGGCGCGGGCGACGGTTAACGGGCGCGCCCCGTTCGGGCGCATGCCCAGGGGCATGCGGGTGACCTGGCAGGTCGCCAGGCCGGCGTGGGCGAGGCCAGCACGGGCCGGCCGGTGAGCGAGCGGCGGCGAGCACGGCCCCGTGTGGGCGGGCACGCATGAGCGCGCGGCAGGGCTGCGGCAGGGGGGGCATGAGGCGCGGTGCAGGCGGCGCAAGGCCCGGCGCCAAGGGCGGGCGAGCGGCGCGGAACAGCGTGCAGCGAGCGGCGGAGTAGAGGCCGTGGGCGAGAGGCGGGGCTCACGGCGACGGGCGCGGCAGACGCGAGCCCGTCCGGAGCTCGGGCGCGGGGCGTACGGGGAAAGGGGGGGCGCGCGGCGCGAGCGCCCGCGGGGTGCGGCCAAGGAGGCGGGGCCAAACACCGGCGAGAGGGGACGGGGTGCAGGAGGACCGGGGTCCTCACCGGGGTGCGTAGGGAACGGGCAGTGTGCTCGATGGAGGTCGGGGAGGACCGTGGTGGAGGGGGACGGGGACGGCGTCGACGGGGAGGAGACGAGGCCGAGGCGGCGGCGGGCGTCGACGACGTTGGCGACGAGGAGACGAGGACGACGGGGCGGCACCGTGGCGCTGGGGAGGCGGTTAGGCGACGGAGAGGAGGGGCGAGGAGTACAGGGCGGTGACGGGAGTTTGCCGGCGCCGGGGCCGAGCTGCGGGGATCGATCCCGATCCAGATCGGATCGGATCAGGAGAGGGGGAGTGGGAGCGAGTGGGGGGGGGGCGAGTGGGGCTTAGGGTTTCGGTCGGGGTGGGGTGGCCTATAGGCCACGGGGTGAAGGGGCCGCGTGGGCCGGCCTGGTGGGCGGCCTGGTCGGCCAGCTGGGCCGTTTGGCCCGGGAGGGGGGGCTCTTTCTTTTTATTAGTTTTCTGTATTTTGTTTTTTTCTTTTTATTTATCTTTTTCTGTTTTCTTTTAGCTCCTAATTATTTTAGTTTCTTTAAAATACCAAGTTAGCACCTAAATTAGTATCATCAAAATAGGCCACTGCCAAACCTAGTTTGGACCCAAAATAAATTAGTTTAATATATTTTTATTTTTCAAAAGCAATTAAATTATTATTTTAGCCACTGTTTTTAAACAGTTTAGGGCATTTAAACACTTTGTGAAAGGTTGGTTCCACCACCAAAACTAGTTGGGGATTAATTGCCACATGATGAACATTTTAGTTTTGATATTTGAAAACTTTTATTGTTTGCTTGATTTTGACTTTGAATTTGAATCGGTTTCGAACTAATGCAGGATTAGCGACAATAATCGAAGTGACGTGGCATCATTAGCAGAGGTTACTGTAGCTTAATTATCCGGGCGTCACATGGATCATCCAACATGGTTGAGATTGCCTTTCCCCCTCGTGCTAGCCAAATTCATCGCACCAAGTAGAGATACTACTTGTGCTTCCAAATACCCTTAAACCAGTTTTGCCATCAGAGTCCACTATACCTACCTTTGGATTGAGTAAGATCCTCTAAGTAAGTTGTCATCGGTGCAAGCAATAAAAATTTCTCTCTAAATATGTATGACTTATTAGTGTGGGAGAAATAAGCTTTATACGATCGTGTGATATGGAAGAAATAAAAGCGACAAACTGCATAATAAAGGTCCATATTACAAGTGGCAATATAAAGTGACGTTCTTTCGCATTAAGATTTTGTGCATCCAACTATAAAAGCGCATGACAACCTCTGCTTCCCTCTGTGAAGGGCTTATCTTTTACTTTTGTCTTCTACATTGCATAAGAGTCATGGTGATCTTCACCCTTCCTTTTTACATTTTATCCTTTGGCAAGCACAGTATGTTGGAAAGATCCTGGTATATATGGCTAATTGGATGTGAGTTTTCATGAACTATTACTATTGACATTACCCTTGAGGTAAAACGTTGGCAGGCAAAACTATAAGCCCCTATCTTTCTCTGTGTTCGATTAAAACTCCATACCATAAGTATTGCATGAGTGTCAGCAATTGTGAAAGATTATATGATAGTTGAGTATGTGGACTTGCTGAAAAGCTCTTATATATTGACTCTTTCCTATGTTATGATAAATTGCAATTGCTCCAATGACTGAGATTATAGTTTGTTAGTTTTCTATGAAGTTTACGACTCATACTTGAAATTGTGATTGAATTATTACTCTAGCATAAGAAATCATATGACAAGAATTATATAAGTTGTTGTTCTAAGAATGATCATGATGCCCTCATGTCCGTATTTTATTTTTATCGACACCTCTATCTCTAAACATGTGGGCATATTTTTCGATTTCGGCTTTTCGCTTGAGGACAAGCGACGTCTAAGCTTGGGGGAGTTGATACGTCCATTTTGCATCATGCTTTTTTATCGATATTTATTGCATTATGGTATGTTATTACACATTATGCCACAATACTTATGCCACTCTCTCTTATTTTACAAGGTTTACATAAAGAGGGAGAATGCCGGCAGCTGGGATTCTGGGCTGGAAAAGGAGCAAATATTAGAGACCTATTCTGAACAGCTCCAAAAGTCCTGAAACTTCACGGAAGATGTTTTCAGAATATATAAAAAATACTCAGCGGAAGAAATTCGCCAGGGGGGCCACACCCTGCCCACGAGGGTGGGGGCGCGCCCTACCCCCTGGGTGCGCCCCCTACCTCGTGGGCCCCCTAGTGGCCCTCCGGTGGCCATCTTCTGCTATATGAAGTCTTTCGATGGAAAAAAATCATAAGCCATCTTCTCGAACGAAACTCCGCCGCCACGAGGCGGAACCTTGGTGGAACCAATCTAGGGCTCTGGTGGAGCTGTTCTGCCGGGGAAACTTCCCTCCCGGAGGGGGAAATCATCGCTATCGTCATCACCCATGCTCCTCTCATCGGGAGTGGGCAATCTCCATCAACATCTTCATCAGCACCATCTCCTCTCAAAACCCTAGTTCATCTCTTGTATCTAATTCTTGTCTCTAAGTCCGGGATTGGTGCTAGTAGGTTGCTAGTAGTGTTAATTACTCCTTGTAGTTGATGCTAGTTGGTTTATTTGGTGGAAGATCATATGTTCAGATCCTCTATGCATATTAATACCCCTCTAATTATGAACATGTTTATGCTTTGTGAGTAGTTACTTCTATTCCTGAGGACATGGGAGAAGTCTTGCTATTAGTAGTCATGTGAATTTGGTATTCGTTTGATATTTTGATGAGATGTATGTTGTCTCTCCTCTAGTGGTGTTATGTGAACATCGACTACATGACACTTCACCATTGTTTGGGCCTAGAGGAAGGCATTGGGGAGTAATAAGTAGATGATGGGTTGCTAGAGTGACAAAAGCTTAAACCCTAGTTTATGCGTTGCTTCGTAAGGGGCTGATTTGGATCCATATGTTTCATGCTATGTTTAGGTTTACCTTAATACTTTTGTTGTAGTTGCGGATGCTTGAAATAGAGGTTAATCATAAGTGGGATGCTTATCCAAGTAAGGGCAGTACCCAATCACCGGTCCACCCACATACCAAATTATCAAAGTACCGAACGCGAATCATATGAGCGTGATGAAAACTAGCTTGACGATATTCCCATGTGTCCTCGGGAGCGCTTTTGTCTATATAAGAGTTTGTTCAGGCTTGTCCTTTTCTACAAAAAGGATTGGGCCACCTTACTGCACTTTATTTACTTTTTTTACTTGTTGCTCGTTACAAATTATCCTATCACAAAACTATCTGTTACCACTTATTTCTGTACTTGCAGAGAATACCTTGCTGGAAACCGCTTATCATTTCCTTCTGCTCCTCATTGGGTTCGACACTCTTACTTATCAAAAGGACTACGATAGATCCCCTATACTTGTGGGTCATCAAAGCTCAACAAAATAAACTAGTGGGTGTGCATCCAACTCGCTTGCTCACGAAGACCTAGGGCATTTTGAGGAAGCCCATCATTGGAATATACAAGCCAAGTTCTATAATGAAAGATTCCCACTAGTATATGAAAGTGACAACATAGGAGACTCTCTATCATGAAGATCATGGTGCTACTTTGAAGCACAAGTGTGGTAAAAGGATAGTAGCATTGCCCCTTCTCTCTTTTTCTCTCATTTTTTATTTGGGCCTTCTCCTTTTTTATGGCCTCTTTTCTCTTTTTTTATTTGGGCTTCTTTGGCCCCTTTTATTTATTTATTTTTGTCTGGAGTCTCATCCCGACTTGTGGGGGAATCATAGTCTCCATCATCCTTTCCTCACTGGGACAATGCTCTAATAATGATGATCATCACACTTTTATTTACTTACAAGTCAAGAATTACAACTCGATTCTTAGAACAAAATATGACTCTATATGAATGCCTCCGGCGGTGTACTGGGATGTGCAATGACCCATGAGTGACATGTATGAAAGAATTATGAACGGTGGCTTTGCCACAAATACAATGTCAACTACATGATCATGCAAAGCAATATGACAATGATGGAGCGTGTCATAGTAAACGGAATGGTGGAAAGTTGCATGGCAATATATCTCGGAATGGCTATGGAAATGCCATGTTAGGTAGGTATGGTGGTTGTTTTGAGGAAGGTATATGGTGGGTGTATGATACCAGCGAAAGGTGCGCGGTATTAGAGAGGCTAGCAATGGTGCAAGGGTGAGAGTGCGTATAATCCATGGACTCAACATTAGTCATAAAGAACTCATATACTTATTGGAAAAATCTATTAGTTATCGAAACAAAGTACTAAGCTCATGCTCCTAGGGGGATAGATTGGTAGGAAAAGACCATCGCTCGTCCCCGACCGCCACTCATAAGGAGGACAATCAATAAACAAATCATGCTTCGACTTCGTCACATAATGGTTCACCATACGTGCATGCTACATGAATCACAAACTTCAACACAAGTATTTCTTAAATTCACAACTACTCAACTAGCATGACTCTAATATCACCATCTCCATATCTCAACACAATTATCAAGTATCAAACTTCTCATAGTATTCAATGCACTTTATATGATAGTTTTTATTTTATCCCTCTTGGATGCCCATCATATTAGGACTAAATTCATAACCAAAGCAAATTACCATGCTGTTTAGAGACTCTCAAAATGATATAAGTGAAGCATGAGAGTTCATCTATTTCTTCAAAATAAAACCACCGCCGTGCTCTAAAAAGATATAAGTGAAGCACTAGAGCAACAACAAACTACTCCGAAAGATATAAGCGAAGATCCATGAGTAGTCGAATAATTATGCAACTATATGAAGACTCTCTAACATTAAAGAATTTCAGATCTTGGTATTTTATTCAAACTGGAAGCAAATCCTAACAAAATAAATTGACGCTCCAAGCAAAACACATATCATGTGGTAAATAAAAATATAGCTCCAAGTAAAGTTACCGATGAACGAAGACGAAAGAGGGGATGCCTTCCGGGGCATCCCCAAGCTTAGGCTCTTGGTTGTCCTTGAATACCTTGGGGTGCCATGGGAATCCCCAAGCTTAGGCTCTTGCCACTCCTTATTCCATAGTCCATTGAATCTTTACCCAAAACTTGAAAACTTCACAACACAAAACTTAACAGAAAACTCGTGAGCTCCGTTAGCGAAAGAAAGCAAAACACCACTTCAATGTATTGTAATGAACTCATTATTTATTTATATTGGTGTTAAACCTACTGTATTCCAACTTCTCTATGGTTTATAAACTCTTTTACTAGCCATAGACTCATCAAAATAAGTAAACAACACATGAAAAATAGAATCTGTCAAAAACAGAACAGTCTGTAGTAATCTGTAACTAACGCAAACTTATGGAACCCCCAAAATTGTAAAATAAATTGCTGGACGTGAGGAATTTATCTATTAATCATCTTCAAAAATAATTAACTAAATATCACTCTCCAATGAAAAATGGCAGCAATTCTTGTGAGCGCTAAAGTTTCTGTTTTTTATAGCAAGATTAAAAAGACTTTCCCCAAGTCTTCCCAACGGTTCTACTTGGCACAAACACTAATTAAACACAAAAAACACAACCAAAAGAGAGGCTAGATGAATTATTTATTACTAAACAGGAGCAAAAAGAAAGGTACAAAAATAAAATTGGGTTGCCTCCCAACAAGCGCTATCGTTTAACGCCCCTAGATAGGCATGATGATTTCAACAATGCTCACATAAAAGATAAGAATTGAAACATAAAGAGAGCATCTTGAAGAATATGAATAGAAAATTTAAGCCTAACCCACTTCGTATGCATAGGGATTTTGTGAGCAAACAACTTATGGGAACAAGAATCAACTTGCATAGGAAGGCAAAATAGGCATAACTTTAAAACTTTAAGCACATAGAGAGGAAACTTAGTATTATTGCAATTCCTACAAGCATATGTTCCTCCCTCATAATAATTTACAGTAGAATCATGAATGAATTCAACAATATAACCATCATATAAAGCATTGTTTTCATGATCTACAAGTATAGAAAATTTACTACTCTCCACATAAGCAAGATTCTTCTCATAAATATTAGTGGGAGCAAACTCAACAAAATAATTATCATGTGAGGCATAATCCAATTGAAAACTAAAATCATGATGACAAGTTTCATGGATATCATTATTCTTTATATAATAAAAGTCATCACAATAATCATCATAGATAGCAACTTTGTTCTCATAATCAATTGGAACCTCTTCCGGAATAGTGGATTCATCATAAAATAAAGTCATGACCTCTCCAAATCCACTTTCATCAATATAATCATCATAAATAGGAGGGATGATTTCATCATAATAAATTTGCTCATCAAAATTTGGGGGACAAAAAATATCATCTTCATCAAACATAGCTTCCCCAAGCTTGTGGCTTTGCATATCATTAGCATCATGGATATTCAAGGAATCCATACTAACAACATTGCAGTCATGCTCATCATTCAAATATTTAGTGCCAAACATTTTAATGCATTCTTCTTCTAACACTTTGTCACAATTTTCCTTTCCATCATACTCACAAAAGATATTAAAAAGATGAAGCATATGAAGCAAACTTAATTCCATTTTTTGTAATTTTCTTTTATAAACTAAACTAGTGATAAAACAAGCAACTAAAAGACTTAATTGCAAGATCTAAAGATATACCTTCAAGCACTCACCTCCCCAGCAACGGCGCCAGAAAAGAGCTTAGTTGACGGGGTGTTAGTGCCGCTTTCCTCGCCTCCCCGACAACGGCGCCAGAAAAGAGCTTGATGTCTACTGCACAACCTTCTTCTTGTAGACGTTGTTGGGCCTCCAAGTGCAGAGGTTTGTAGGACAGTAGCAAATTTCCCTCAAGTGGATGACCTAAGGTTTATCAATCCGTAGGAGGCGTAGGATGAAGATGGTCTCTCTCAAGCAACCCTGCAACCAAATAACAAAGAATCTCTTGTGTCCCCAACACACCCAATACAATGGTAAATTGTATAGGTGCACTAGTTCGGCGAAGAGATGGTGATACAAGTGCAATATGGATAGTAGATAATGGTTTTTGTAATATGAAAATATAAAAACAGCAAGGTAACTAATGATAAAAGTGAGCACAAACGGTATTGCAATGCGTTGAAACAAGGCCTTGGGTTCATACTTTCGCTAGTGCAAGTTCCCTCAACAATAATAACATAATTGGATCACATAACTATCCCTCAACATGCAACAAAGAGTCACTCCAAAGTCACTAATAGCGGAGAACAAACGAAGATATTATGGTAGGGTACGAAATCACCTCAAAGTTATTCTTTCCAATCAATCCGTTGGGTTATTCCTATAAGTGTCACAAACAGCCCTAGAATTCGTACTAGAATAACACCTTAAGACACAAATCAACCAAAACCCTAATGTCACCTAGATACTCCAATGTCACCTCAAGTATCCGTGGGTATGATTATACGATATGCATCACACAATCTTAGATTCATTTATTCAACCAACACATAGAACCTCAAAGAGTGCCCCAAAGTTTCTACCGGAGAGTCAAGACGAAAACGTGTGCCAACCCCTATGCATAGGTTCATGGGCGGAACCCGCAAGTTGATCACCAAAACATACATCAAGTGATCAATAGAATACCCCATTGTCACCACGGGTATCCCACGCAAGACATACATCAAGTGTTCTCAAATCCTTAAAGACTCAATCCGATAAGATAACTTCAAAGGGAAAACTCAATCCATTACAAGAGAGTAGAGGGGGAGAAACATCATAGGATCCAAATATAATAGCAAAGCTCGCGATACATCAAGATCGTACCACCTCAAGAACACGAGAGAGAGAGATGAAACACATAGCTACCGGTACATACCCTCAGCCCCGAGGGAGAACTACTCCCTCCTCGTCATGGAGAGCACCGGGATGATGAAGATGGCCACCGGAGAAGGATTCCCCCTCCGGCAGGGTGCCGAAATGGGTCTAGATTGGTTTTCGGTGGCTACGGAGGCTTCTGGCATCGGAACTCCCGATCTATTGTGCTCCCCGAAGTTTTTAGGGTATATGGGTATATATGGGAGGAAGAAGTACGTCGGTGGACCTCTGGGCTGGGGGGGGGGGGGGGGGGGGGGGGCAGGGGGGGGGGGGGGGGTGGGCGTGCCCCCCACCCTCGTGGGCAGCCCGGGACTCTCCTGGTCCAACTCCGATACTCCGTGGGCTTCTTCTGGTCCAAAAATAAGTTCCGTGAAGTTTCAGGTCAATTGGACTCCGTTTGATTTTCCTTTTGTGCGATACTCTAAAACAAGGAAAAAACAGAAACTGGCACTGGGCTCTAGGTTAATAGGTTAGTCCCAAAAATCATATAAAATAGCATATAAATGCGTCTAAAACATCCAAGGTTGATAATATAATAGCATGGAACAATCAAAAATTATAGATATGTTGGAGACGTATTAGTGCACAAGTGACGTTGCCGGCAATACTCAAAGGCTAGTCTCGATGGATGAGATACGTAAAATTGGGCTATGGTGGCTATCAATGTAATGGCAAGAATGATGTATCTCAATACCAAGATGAGGTTACCGATTCTTGCTTACGGTATGGTGGCAAAATGGTGAAGTGGTTGTTGTAGATGACGAATCCGTGTCGAAGATGAGCAACGGTGATGTGTCGAACCGCACCTAAATAGCTGAAACACAATAGGACACGAAACCGCAACTCAAATTCTTAGGGCAAAACGTATCAAAATTGTTGGAATTGGTAATGGGTAAGCGATGGTGGTGTATGTGAGAAATGGTGGTTCTATGCGGAAGTGGTGGTGTTATGCGGAAGTGAATGTGGGCACCGGAACAAAATTTGACGAGATTTGGATAGAAAACGGGGCGGTGGATGGAAGTGATGCTGTGAGGGGCCGGATGTCCGGGGTGGCCGGATGTCCGGGGTGGTCGGATGTCCGGGGGTTCGGGCTGGATGTCCGGGCTCTGGATCCGTGGACGGACTCGAGCAACTCCGCGTGGAAGAGGCAAAATCGGGCAAAATTCGGGAGATTTTGTGGATGGATATTGGGGAAAAGATGGGAGAAAGCTAGATCTACCTACAACACATGAAATCCGCGGATCAAATCCAACAAAACTTCATCACACCAACAAATCACAAAAAAATTTGGGGGCTATTTTTGTGGGGAATTTTCGAATTTGGGACAAAATCAACAAAACAAGGCTAGAAAACACAACGGGGAGGCTCCAAAATCATGATTAATGTGGCTCTAGATACCAAGATGATGTAGGGTGGAAGCCTAGATGGCCGATCTATCACGAAAGGAGTGGATCCCGCAAAGAACACGAGGAACATGAGGGTAAAACACAAAGGGAAACACAAGAGAAACACTCAAACCAACTAGATCCGGTCACACAGGTGCTAGGTTCTCGAAACACAAAGGAAGATGCATGATCCAAAGACAAGAAGGGATGATACGAATGGTAACCGGTTCTTCTCCAAAAGGAGGTCTTGATGGGGCCACCCGAGAGGGGGTGTTGAATCCAACGTGGATCTTCTCCGAAGAGGGGCCGCGATCTCTCTCAAGGAGTAGATCCGTATGGATGAGCGAGGCTCTATCTCACAAATGAGCTATCACAACACTAACCCTAGAAAGAGGGAGGAGGAGGAGTATATATATTCTAGGTGGGTGAGGGGGTACACGGGCCTCGAGGCCTTACACTGTGCGCAGACAGGGGAGGCCGGATGTCCGGGCGTCGGGCCGGATGTCCAGGCTTTCATGAGGGGCCGGATGTCTGGGCTGGAGGGGCTGGCCTTGACACTCTCTGGATGGAGGGTGCCGGATTTCCGGGCTTTGGGCCGGATGTCCAGGCTGGGGCCGGATGTCCGGGGCCTGTAGGTGCTTGGTGGCTGGCCGGCTGCTGTGAATGATGCTCCAGGGGCCGGATGTCCGAGGCCTGGAAGCTGCTCTTGACTACTTCCATTAGTTCTCTTCGTCCGTGAACTTGGGGACTTGTCCGTCTTCACATGCATCTTCAGGAGGGTGCTCTTGGTACCTAATCATGCACAACATTCCGGACTTAGGTAGTAGCCATGTCTCGAGTGGATCATATGTGATATCACTAAGGAAGGAAGTCACCTCGGTCTCGAGAGCTCTAGCTCTACCTCGTGTCATAGGTCCTCTTGGCACTTGGTGAGACGATGGTAGGTCCATGGGGATGACCATAGGATGCTCCGCATCATCTTGTGTCTCATTTATCTCGTTTTTTTCTAACAAGTGGTATACAGAGCCAAGTTTGCAGATACGGGATTTGAGACGAGAGATTAGGGTTCAGTTCGCCACCGCACGCATCTCCGATCTGAAGCCAAATCGATTCCCGCATCACCGCTGCACGAAGCCGAGACCGACATGTGTACGCCGTACCATGCGCCTCACGAGCCATCTAATCCCTAAAGACCACTGCCGTTCCGCTGAGTTGTTGTTGTTGTCCGTTCAGTCTCAAGGCTCCAAAGCAAAGCTCAAGTCACCAGGTCACCGCGTTCATGTTGTTGCTGCTCCCCGTGAAGGTTCAAGTCCCGAGGAGATTTGATCCATCGTTGCTGCCACAACTACTACTCAGGCGAAGCAACTTTCGGTCAAGTACTACTAGTTGACTGCTTGCTCACGGCTACAGGTGTACTAGTACTAGTTGGCTGATCTAGTACTAGTTGCCGTGAATTGCTACACTCACATCCAACGACCACCAGGTGCTATCCAAGGTAATGTTTTGAATCATATTTCTGAATTTAAGGAGATAATATCCAATCTAGCTATAATGTAGGTTAAATATGAAGAGGAAGATACTGCTTTAATGTTACTTTGTTCACTGCCAAGTTCTTATACCAATTTTAGAGACACCATATTATACAGTCGTGATATTCTCATGCTTAATGAAGTTTATGAAGCTTTGAAATCTAAGGAGAAGATGAAATTAATGATGCCTCATGATGGTTCAAGTTCATCCCAAGCAGGGGGATTATATGTTCGTGGCAGGACAAAGGAGAAGAACTCACATAATGGAAATAGAGGCAAAAGTAAAACTGGCTACAAGGGCTGGTCACAATCCAGAGACAAGAAATATTGCAGATATTGCAGGAGAGACGGGCATGGCATCTCAGAATGTTTCAAGTTGCAGAACAAAGAAACAAGGAAAGGTAACAAACAAGGTGAAAATTCTACTAACATTGCTCGTGATGATAGTTCCGATGATGCTCTTGTCGTTATTACTAGATGTGCTGAAACCAATGATGAGTGGGTACTTGACACAGCGTGTACTTTTCATATGTGCCCGCATAGAGATTGGTTTACTACTTTTGATTCTACTACAGTTGCTGGTTCTGTTTTGGGTTTTGATAATTCACCATGCAAGATTGAAGGCATAGGTTTCGTTCGAATCAAGATGTTTGATGGCACAATCAGAACTTTGACAGATGTTCAGTATATTCCAAAGATGAAGAGAAATCTTATCTCTATTAGTGCCCTTGATGCAAAGGGGTACATGTATTCGGGTGGAGATAGCGTTTTGAAAGTCACCAAAGGTTCCCTTATTGTGATGAAAGGTGACTTAAGTTCGACCGATGGTCTTTATTACCTTTGAGGTTCTGCCGTTTCAGGTAACGCTACTCTAGTTATTTCAAAGAATTCTGATTGTGATGCTGCTAACCTTTGGCATATGCGTCTTGGACATATGAGTGAACTTGGTTTAGCAGAGTTAAATAAGAGAGGTCTTCTTAATGGATATGAACCTGGTAAATTGAAATTTTGTGAGCATTGTATCTTCAGCAAGCACAAGAGGGTGAAGTTCAACACTTCGACTCATACAACTGAAGGTATTCTTGATTATGTTAATTCTGATTTATTGGGACCATCTCGCAGAAAGTCACTAGGTGGTGCTAGTTACATGCTGACTATGATTGATGATTATTCGAGAAACGTTTGTCCTTCTTTCTTGAAGCATTCTCAGCATTTAAGGAGTGGATTATTATGATTGAGAGACAAACTAAAAATAAGGTAAAAATACTTTGCACTGATAATGGTATGGAATTCTGTTCTAAGCAATTTAAGAATTATTGCAATTCTGAAGGCATTGTCAAACACTACACCATTCCTTATACTCCTCAACAAAATGGTGTTGCCGAGCGTATGAACAGGAGCATTATTTCTAGAGCCCGTTGCATGTTGTCCAATGCAGGTTTGCATAGGCATTTTTGGGCTGAGGCCGCTTCCACTCACTACAGGAATCAAGCACTTTGCCGTCTGCCATGGTGACAACAAAGGCATGCCTGGCGGACGGCAAAGGTCTTTGCCGTCCGCCAACAGATGGCAACAGGTCCGGCTGAATAGGCTACGGCGAAGGGCTCTTTGCCGTCTGCTGGCGGACGGCAAAGATGAAATGGTCGTTAGGGGGTTAATGGTGTGCTTTGCCGTCTGCTGGCTGACGACAAAGACCATTTCATCTTTGCCGTCAGCGAGCGGACGAGAAAGTAACCAAATAGGACAGCCCCTAGGTTGCACAGGTAGCTACCACGTGGCAGCTTTGCCGTCCGCTGGCTTATGGCAAAGCTCTTTTCCATCTGCTAGCGGACGGCAAAGAGCCTGTATAGCCCCTATTTTTCTGTTTTTTTAAAATTCATTCAATTTCAACACACAAGTTAGAACACACAAATTTCAGCACACAAATTTCACAGCAGACATATCCAACACACAATTTTCATCATATATACATACATAACCAACACATAGTTCCATCCATACATATTACAATAGTTTCACAGTGTTCATCCGACACCTATCCATCCATCCATATAACAAGTTCCACATTGTTCATGATACAAAATAAAAGCAGAAAGGGAAAAGAAGCACTCCATCCATGCAAGCTTCCGTGAACTAAATGAAATATGCAAAATGGGAAACAAGAAAGTTAGAAGAAGAAGACTAGAAGAAGAAAATGAAGAAGAAGAAGACTAGAAGAAGAAGAAGTAAGCACACTTAGGTAAAATGGAGCTGTCACACGCACAATGCGGCTATATCTCCCACGTGTCGGGGCATGACTTAGAGGCATAGCTACATGGTAGGCTTGTCGCAAGAGGGGTAATCTTCACACATCCCATGTACTGAATAAGAAAGGGATAAAGAGTTGGCTTACAATCGCCACTTCACACAATACATAAATAATTCATACATCATCCAAAATACAATCAAAGGTCCGACTACGGAACCAAAATAAAGGAAGACAACCCCAAATGCTAGATCCTCGATCGTCCCAACTGGGCTCCACTACTGATCATCTGGAAAAGAAACATAGCAACGGCTCGAATCCTCGTCAAACTCCCACTTGAGTTCGGTAGCATCACTTGCATTGGTATCCTCGGCACCTGCAACTGTTTGGAAGTATCCGTGAGTCACAAGGACTCAGCAATCTCACACCCACGAGATCAAGACTATTTAAGCTTATGGGTAGGAAAGGGTAGTGAGGTGGAGCTGCTGCAAGCACTAAGCATATATGGTGGCTAACATACGCAAATAAGAGCGAGAAGAGAAGCAACGCACTGTCGAGAAGCTAGAAGTGATCAAGAAGTGATCCTGAAGCTACTTACGTTCAAGCATAACACAAGGCCATGTTCACTTCCGGGACTCCGCCGAAAAGGGACCATCACGGCTACACACGCAGTTGATTCATTTTAATTAAGTTAAGTGTCAAGTTCTCTACAACCGGATATTAAAAAAATTCCCATCTGCCACATAACCGCGGGCATGGCTCTCGAAAGTTTATATCCTGCAGGGGTGTCCCAACTTAGCCCATCACAAGCTCTCGCGGTCAACGAAGGATATTCCTTCTCCCGGGAAGACCTAATCAGTCTCGGAATCCCGTTTACAAGACATTTCGACAATGGTAAAATAAGACCAGCAAAGCCGCCCGATGTGCCGACAAATCCCGATAGGAGTCGCACGTATCACGTTCTCAGGGCACACCGGATAGGTCAAGCTACGAGTAAAACCAACCCTCAAGTTGCCCCGAGGTGGCCCCGCAGGCTGCCCGTTTCGGACCAACACTCAGAGGAGCACTGGCCCGGGGGAGGGGGGTTAAAATAAAGATGACCCTTGAGACTGCAGAACCCAAGGGAAAGGTATATGGTGATAGGTAGGAAAATGGTAAAACCAAGGTTGGGACTTGCTGGAGGAGTTTTATTCAAGGCGAACTGTCAAGGGGTTCCCATTACACCCAACCGCGCAAGGAACACAAAATCAAGGAACATAACACCGGTATGACGGAAACTAAGGCGGCAAGAGTGGAACAAAACACCAGGCATAAGGCCCAGCCTTCCACCCTTTACCAAGTATCACTACTAGGGAAAAGCCTAGCAGTGGCGCTGGTTTTTGGCCTATCAGTAGCGCAGGTAAGCGCGCTACTGATAAGGCACTACAGCTAATGCTTAGCAGTAGCGCATACTGGCACTCGCTACTGCTATATCTACTTAGTAATAGCGCTTTCCAAGTCAATCGCTACTGCTAATTATTAGCAGCGCTTTTGAAAACAACCGCTACTACTATTATTCCCTATTCCATTTCTTTTGAATTTTAGGTCGTATTCATATACCTGTATACAATTTTTCATACAGTAGCAATTTAGAGATTGTTTTTACATCGTAATGAGTTATTAAATCACTAGGTGAAAGAACCTTGGATTAGTTTCAAGTGCATGGATCCAAAGTAACCAATGGTCACTTTGGATCCATCCATTTGAAACTAATCGGCGGTTCTTTCACCCAATGACATAATAACTTCTCATCATCATCATAATATCATTAACAACTTATCATCATAATATATCATTGTCATATAACTCCTCATAATCATCATTTTCGTCCATGATGGGACATCATATAACAATTTCATCACTAGTTATAATAACAACTCGTCCTCATCATCATCATAGTACTCATAGTCACTACTCCTACTCAGCATCACCATCAAGTCTAAGACATTGTAGTCATATATAATCAACACTAACTAATTGTTCTTAATAGTTAGGACCTACTCCTCTCTCCTAGCTAAAATACCATAAAACAGATAACCCGATCCTTCACCATAATGAAGAATGGACATAAACCTATCTCCAACTTGTGGCTTGCGGACATTCATTTTGTCTCCAATTATTTGCGTGTGCGCATTCATCACTTTGCTCCATTCTTTGATTTTGAGCCTTCCATCGTTTGAAGAAATCGAGTATGCAGTATGGTAAGCCTCCGAAGGAGTTGGTCGTAAGCTAACCATATGCATATCACCTTCGGTAAATAGCATGTCAGGCACAACCTGCTTCGGGAGCCTCTGTTCAAAAACGAAATAGTAACATATATAGTTAGCAATGGTTTACTTAAGAATAATGTATGCAATGAAGTTACCACCATTAACAAAATCTGACCAAGTTTTTAGCAATGAAGTTATCATCAAGCAATGTATGGACTAGTGGCACGTATCTAGTATAATTTTGGCTGATAGAGTGACTGGTTTTGAAGGCCTCAACATCTTCTATGAATGAGACAAGATAACCTTTCTCCTCACAATTAAGCTTGGAGTCATAGCTGTAGTATGTGTTGTCTACTATCTTCCGAGTATTTCTTGAAGATAAGAAATAAGCTGAAAATTATAAATAAATAAGATTAGTATGGACGAACACCAAATATTTTTAAATTAACAACATAAATTACTGAACTTAACAAATTACTTTGACAAACTCACACCTAGGCAAAACTGGAGGCATATCCACATCCACCCAGATGTCGATATTATCATCATCATCATAATCTTCGGGACGAATATCAAATCTTATTCGCATTCCCTCCTCAAATCCATATGCCTTGCAGAGAGCTTCCCATTTAGAGCAACCGAAATGGGAGCGATCGACCGCATTGTAGAACTTAACCAGAAACTCGTAACCATGTTTAGTTCTTAAGTGAGCCCTCCTCGTCTCCACATTCTCAAAGTCATCTAAACCAAAACCAAGCTTCTCCAATACATATGGTCTAGCATGGCACGGAATGTACTAATCGAATTGAAAAAAATCCATAAATTACACGTTGAACAAAAGAAGCACAAGTGATGATATTAATTACGATGAAATGCTTGTCGTTGCGTACTGTACAAACATCAAAGGTCTCTTCTAGCTTCACGGTGAAAAACCTATCATTTTGCAGGTGAGGAAACATGTCGCACACACCCCGGTCATCATAGCAGTACCCGCACTCCAGGATCCCATCGTCATCAGACATCTCCTGTGTTCAAAATTCAGAGATTATAACTCGACAGCAAAATCCAAAAAATCTGGCATGACCTTTGCTAAACAAGGACACATCGAGCGCCTGAAATTTGCCGGAACAGAAATTAATCAACACTCCAGCAAAACATAGGCCACTTATCGATGGTCATTGCATTTCAATGATTCAAAATACGAAAAAAAAACATTCAAAAATATCTTATATAAAATCCTAACACTAATTAAACTAGTTTTATTAACTACTTACTAAATAAACTAGTTTTATTAACTACTTACTAAATAAACTAGCTCTATTAAGCACTTACTAAATAAACTAGGTCCACTAAGCACTTAATATAAATAAGCTAGTTATATTAATCACTTGCTAAATAAACTAGTTACCTACGATTTGCAAAAACAGAGACAAGGGAGGGAGGGAGGAGAGAGGAGGGGTAGGGGGCGGCCGAAGGAGGAGGCGGAGGGGCTGGCCGGAGGAGGAGGAGGGAGGGGCGGTGGGAGGAGGAGGAGGAAGGAGGGGCTGTGGGAGGAGGGCTGGGGGAGGAGGAGGGGGGGGGGGGCGGCCGCAGGCGGAGGGAGGAGGGCACGGTGGGAGGAGGAGGGATGGAAGGAGGGAGTACCTCGGTGGCGCACGGACGACGGCGGCGGAGGCGACGAACGACAATGGTTATCGGCGCGGGCGAGAGTGACCGAGAGGGAGAGTGAGAGAGAGAGGGTCAGCCGCATGGGGATAAGGTAGGGTTAGTAGTAGCGCGGGTATGAAAAGGCGCTGCAGGTAAGGAGAATAGCAGTAGCACGGTACGGTGTAAGGCGCTACTGCTATAACTAGCTAGACGGCGAGGTCATGGCAATAAGACCAGTAGCGCGGTTTAGAGATGACGCGCTACTACTATTTTTCTTTCAGCAACGCGTTTTTCCGGCACGCGCTGCTGCTAAATAGCAGTAGCGTCGTATTTTGAAGAGCGCTGCTGGTAATATTCTGTGTATAAGGTTTTCCCAAGTACTGTATATAGATGCATTAAAGTAAATAAGATATAATAATGATATCCCAACAAATCCATGTTCCAACATGGAACAAACTTCAACTTCACCTGCAACTAGCAACGCTATAAGAGGGGCTGAGCAAAAGCGGTAACATAGGCAAACAACGGTTTGCTAGGAAGGGTGGGTTAGAGGCTTGACATGGAAATATGGGAGGCATGATATAGCAAGTGGTTGTTAGCGCGACATAGCGATAGAATGAACAACTAGCAAGCAAAGATAGAAGTGATTTCGAGGGTATGGTCATCTTGCCTGAAAAATTCTCTGAGTTATCGAAAGCTTGATCCTCGATAGCGTACTCAACAGGTTCCTCGTTCACGTACTCGTCTCCCGGCTCTACCCAAGGCAAGAACACAAGCAAATGGAACAACAATCAATCACGGTGCAATGCACAAGCAACATGATGCAATACATGGCATGATATGCAAGACATGATATGCAATGCATATGCGTGCTCCGGAAGGGAAAGAATAATCAAGGCATCAACTTGGCAAACCAAGTATGCCGCTGGAAAGATGAGACGATTTCGGTTGAAAACGATATAAAGATCACCGGAAACGGATGCACGGTTTGCAAATGGCAAGCATCACAAGAATGACGCAAAACTGCGACTAACAGCACGATGCCACTTAGAATGCAACAAGAAACTAAGCTACTGCGCTCCAACATAATAAAAAAAGCATACGGCGGTGATGTACAAGAGATGCTTGACAAAACATGAACACTGAGCTACAGCTAAATCACACTAGAACAGGTTCAAACAAGCATGGCAAAAGTGCAAAATATATCAGCATCACAGACTTAGTAAAAAAATACTAACATGTCAAAAACAACATTAGGAAGCAATATTTAGAGCAACATCACGCTACAGGAACAAATCATAGCAAGCCAAGGCATGGCATGATTCTACTAAACGCATAGATCAAAAGTCCCTTGGTGAACATGAGCCAAAAAGGCACAGAAGATATGATGGCACCCATGTAAACCTACCAAGTTCTATTAAGAGTGGGTCGGATCCGGCCGGGACGAAGTGGATCCCGACGGCGGCGAGGTCCCACGGAGGCGGCGAGGCGCGGGACGCGCTAGGCGGCGTCTGACGTCGGCTGGCGGCGTGGTGGAGGAGCTCCACTGGCCGGCGCTACAGACCGGGGTCGCTGGCGAGTGGCGGCGAAGGCGCACCGGCGGGGAGCGGGCGGCGGATGGGCGGCGCTAGGCCACGGGGGTGGCCGGGTGGCGCGCGGGCGAACGGGCCGTCGGGGGCCCGCACTGGGCCGTGCGGGCTGGCGCAGCGGAAGGCCATGTGGCGCGCTGCGGTTGGCGCGGGTGCGGTGACGGGTTTTTGTCCGGTGTGGATCGGACGTGTCCGGCGGCGGAGGGAAGCGGGGCTAGGGTTTGGACTGCGCGAAAATTCGGAGGGGATCACATATTTATAGGTAGAGGGAGTTTGGAGTGTCCAAATGAGGTGTAGTTTTCGCCCACACGATGGTGATTCGATGACGGAGGACATGGAGATGGTTTAGATGGGTTATTGGGCCGTTTTGGAGGGGTGTTGGGCTGCAACACACAAGAGGCTCTTGCGGTTACCCGGTTAACCATTGGGGGCATCAAACAGCCTCCAAATGGAACGAAATTTGACAGGCGGTCTACTGGTGGTGTACCAAGGCCACTTGGCAAATCTCGGTCCATTCCGAGAACGTTTAACACCCGCTCATGAAAAGAGACAAGAGGGGTGCGCCGGTGCATGTAGGAGGGTCGGATTGCGAAACGGACAACAGGGGAAAAGCTCAGATGCATGAGACGAACACGAATGCAAACGCGATGCACATGATGACATGATATGAAATGCATGACATGAACAAAATGCAAAACGAAGACAAAACCCAACCACGAAGGGAATCTCATAACTTAAAGCCAAAAATGGCAAGAGTCGAAGTTACAAATATGGCAAGTTACATCCGGGGTGTTACAACACTCCACCACTAAGAGAGGATCTCGTCCCGAGATCTAGGATTGAAAGAACTCCGGATATTCAGAACGGAGGTGATCCTCGCGCTCCCAGGTGGCTTCTCGGTCAGAATGGTGTGACCACTTCACTTTCAGGAATTTGATTGAGTTGTTGCGAGTCCTGCGCTCGGTTTCTTCAAGAATAGCAACGGGATGCTCATGATAAGACAGGTCTTCTTGGACATCAATCTCTTAGAAGTTGATGGTGGAAACATCCGGGAAAGTATTCCCGGTGTTTCGTGTTTTCGGACAAATGAACCGGAGGGGGAAAGTTGCGTGTTCGCTATGCTAGAGATGTGTGGCGGACGAATAGACTGCGTATTTGGATTCGTCTCGTCGTTCTGAGCAACTTTCATGTACAAAGTTTTTCCATCTGAGCTACGGTTTATTTTATATAAATTTTAAAAGATTTAAAACATTTTTAGGATTTAATTAATTAATTAATTCAACATTATCCAGAACAGTGCATGCTGACGTCAGCAGTCAATAGAGGTGTTGACTGGGTCAAACTGACGTGCGGTACCCACGTGTCATAGGCTGAAGACTAATTATTATGTTAACATTTAATTAGCAGGTTTAATTAGAGTTAATTAGTGATTAGATTAGTTAAACATGATAAATTAACTTAATTAATTTATTATTTATTATTTTTTATATCCTTTTTTATACGTTCTGGGCGTGGGCCCATATGTCATAGGCGCAGGGGGCCTTAACAGGCGTGGGCGACGGGCACAGCCCGAACGGGCGTAGCGGGCGACGGGTGCCGTGTGCGGGGGGTGCGAGCGCATGCCCGAGGGCGCTGGGTGCGCGCGGCGCACGCCGGCACCGGCGGCCAGGCCAAGGGAGGCGGTGGAGGGACGACTGCGGTGGCGGGCGCCGGCCGTGGGGCAAGCGACGGTGCTAGGGGAGGTAGCGGCTGGTGGGGCATCATCGGAGGGGAAAGCGGGCGCGGCGGCATCAGCAGTGCGATGGCGATGGCGAGCGCGGGCCGCGGAGACGTGGCCCTGGGCAGCTGAGGCCCAGGCGGGCGCGTGGCTCGGGAGGTCAGTGCGTGCCCCGGACGAGCAAGCGTCGGGAGCAGAGCAGGCGCGCCGCAGCGGGGAAGCGGCATGGGAGGCGAGCGGCGTGCGGACGGTGTCAACAGCGAAGCGAGGCTGGCATGCGGGCGATGCGCGGGTGCGGCGGGTGCGCGCATGCTCATCGCGAGCATGAGCACCGGGTGGCGCATGCACGACCGCGGGACGGCGCGAGGAGCAGAGGAAGAGAGGCCGGTGGCCTCACCGCGGAGTCGTAGGGTCAAGGGCAGCAGAGCGTGGGAAGGATGACGGTGATGAGGCGACGACGGAGAGGACGGCGTTGGAGTCCGGCGAGGAGTCGAGGAGAATGACGGCGAGGTCCGGCGATGGCCAGTACCAGCGGCAGGGCGCAGGGGAGGGGGACGATGCGGGCACCGAGGAGGAGGGCAAGGGCCGGCGAGGCGGCCAGAGGGGGGTGGCCGACGCGGCGATGGGAACGGGTGCGGGGATCTCCTCTCCCAGGCACGATGCGTGCTTGTGTGTGCGTCCGGCGCGAGGTGGAGGGGAACGAGGGGAGAGATGGGGGGTCGTGGGGGAGTGGGGGTCGCTCGTTTTAGGTCACGGGAGTGGGAGGGGATAAGGAGGCAACGAGGTGGGCCGGCCTGTGGGGGTGGCCGACTGGGCTGGCAGGGTTGAGGCCCGGTGGGGAAAAGGGGGGTTTCCTTTTCTCTCTCTCCCCCTTTTCTTTTCCTCTTTTTATAAACAGAGATGGGTAAGAAATAATGGGCATGCTATTTACTTAGGAAAAATATGGGAAGTGCCCCTTTTATTCCCTGGTGATCTTAAGACAGTGCCACAAATAATTTGGAGACCAAGAGAATTCATTTGATATTTTTCATAAATAGGATAGCATTTTAAAATGCTGAATTGGTGCTGTTATAATTGCTAAAGCCCATCTTTAGACAAAAGTGATGTTGTGTTCCTTAACAAATAATTGTTATGGAATTTTTGACAAATGATGAACATTTTTTCAGCAACTTTTGGGCAACTTCAAACTTCGCTTGAATTTGACTAGCAAAAATGCCCATGCGTTCCAACGGGAGAAAAAAGTGCACATTCCTATCCTAATAAGTATGTCTAAATACCTCTCAAAGGTCATCATCCTCTTTTTCAACACGGCGTCCCACTTGTTTCACAACCTATTCTTCTCCCTGCCATCATTGATAGTGGCCGCAATGTCCGAGACAACGCCCGTGCTTCGCTATGGAGCAAAGTAGAAGTTGCTAGAAATGAGTAGCATGTGTTCCTCTATATAATTTCATACAATTAATAATGAATATCGCAAAGGTAATTTATATTACATACCATCAAATCTTGCGACATTTTTAATGTAGCACTTAGGCATAGAAATAACATAACTTGCAGTGCATCACCTCAAAAATGCATGGATAAAAAAATGGTAAAACTATAGAAAGGGGTAGCTACTCACAAAAATATGAATGCAATAGTAATGTAACATGATGGAATAACACAACGCTCTAATATTGATACGTAAAGACGATGCTGGGCCAAAACGAAGTAATAATCATCTGCTCTCACCATACCTTGGCTTCTCAAGTTCCAAGGTGCCGCGGTTTCTGATCCACGGGCACCTATGGGACCGGCGGTCCGGGTCCCTTTTGGTTCGGCGGGGGGCGGAGGTTGCGCAAAGAGCAGATCGAGGCGAAGCAAGCGGGCGGTTGGTCGTGCGAGGAGTAAATCGAGGCGAAGCACGCGAGCGATTTACCCAGGTTCGGGCCGCACGGATGCGTAAAACCCTACTCCTGCTTTGTGGATTGGTATTGATTTCTTGCTCGGGAGCGAGCGTGAGTGCGTGGAATTGCTGAACCTCGCGAGAGCTCTCGAGATGGCCGACCGACCCTACGTTGCACACGGGCCTCCTTTTATACTCAAGGGTTACCGACATAGAGCAACGGGGGCCAAGGGCAAAAATGGAAAGGGTGCCGTGGGTAGGCACAGCTAGGTGCTGTAGTAGGCACAGCTAGCTGCTACAGTGCTATCATATCTAACCCTGGCGGCAGGGGACAAGGGCATTAAATGCCCGTCTATGTCGCCTAGACAGCACCGAGAGGGACCGCTAGGGACGCCATCGTCTTGCCACGATGGTTGTCTTGTCAGCGCCTGCGTGCCACCGCACGCCCCTAGCTGCACAGCCTCCTGCCACGTGCGCTTGGGAGGGGCCCCGGAGCGACACGTGGGTGGATGCGCTGGAGCGCGGGCGTGGAGTGGGGGCTTGCCGCGGCAAGCGCCTTGCCGCGGCCGCCGACTCGTCGCTCCCGGGAGCTTGTTGCTCACCGGGCCTTGCCGGGGCGCGTAGCGCGCCGCGGCAAGTTCCTTGGAATGCCTTGGATGGCCTTCCCGGCAAGCGCCTCTTGTCGGGGCCTTGGGACGCTTCTGATGGCCTTCCCGGCAAGCTCCTCTTGCCGGGGTCTTGACTTCTTCCCGGCAAGCTCCTCTTGCCGGGGTCTTGTCTTGAGTACTTTGTTCTTGAATGGTCTTCAAAGGGACCACGGAGGTTCTTGGCGGTGACCCGGCAGGCCTTTCCGCGGGATGCTGCGACTGCCCGTGCACAAGTTCGGGGTACTAAGGGTACCCCTACTTTAGTACACCGACAGGAGCCCCCGGGCCTGGGCCAGACACGGTGCCGAGCGCTGTTGGGCCAGGCCCAAAACAGTGCACGGGCACGCGTGGCCTAGGTCACGCCGAATCTTCCTCCGCTTCCCCCGCGCCCTCCCCCGAACGGCACGCGTTGAATGCGGCGTCGTGGGGGAGGTCGTGGGGGTTCCTTCTCTCGAAATGCGGAACGTCCGCCCCTTCTCCCTTTAAGAGCAGGGGAAGCGGGGGCAGTTGGCCCATTCGCCCGTTGCCGTTCCCAATCTCGGAAATCTCTGCCGCCCTCTCGCCTCCCCAAAGCAGAAAGAGAGAGCAGCGCTCCGCCCTCCACCGCCGCCAGCACCACCAACGCCGTCGACCCCCTCCACTGCTTCCGCCATGGCTCCGAAAGCCGACAAGGGGAAGACCGTGAAGACGACCGAGGCGCATCGGCTCGCGGCGCTGCGGAAGACGCGGGCTGTTTTCCCCCCCAGGCTCGGCGCGAAAGAGCTGAAGGTGGACTATTCTCTGTTCTGGTCGGCGGAGACGCGCGCGCATCCGCGCACAAGAGTTCTCCCCGCCGCCGCCTGTAAGACTGCCCCAAATGGGTACGCCTTCTTCGCGTTGTTCTTCTATTGCGGGCTCTGCCCGCCTTTCTCTGATTTCTTCTGCGACGTCATGAACACCTATGGGTTCCACCTCCTCGACTTCACCCCCAACGCCGTTCTGACGATGGCAGTTTTTGCGCATCTCTGCGAAAACTTTGTCGGAGTTCTTCCCAACGTAGCCCTCTTCCGCCATTTCTTCACTTCTCGAGTAGAGAGAGGAGAGCCTCTATCCGGCGGGATCGCCTGGATCTCAAGGCCCGGCAAGAAGGAGACCTATCTGGAGGGAGAGTTCCGCGGCAAGTGGGAGGAGTGGAGGGCTGACTGGTGCTGGATTGTCGAGGAGAGTCCGCAGCCCTTCACCGCCCGGCGCCAAACCCCGGTGGCACGCGGTGACGACTGGAGCGACCTGGCCCCGGAGGACGACAGGCTGGGGATCGCCGTCACCAGGATCCTGCGCCTCCGGAATGCCGGGTTCACTGTCGGCGCGGTTGGCGCAGACTTCCTCCGTCGCCGCATCGCCCCCCTGCAAGAGCGGTGGAGGCCGACTTGGAAGTTCAAGAACGCGACAGACATTATGAGGCTGCGGCCGGGCCTCAACTATAACTTCACAGTTCTGGAACTCCATGCGATGCTGCAGGAGCTGTTCAGGTACGACCCCCAGCATCCCGAGGTGTTCAGGTTGCTGGGGGGCGTCGTGCCTTTGTGCAATAACTCCGCGCTCGACCGCATCCGTGCAATGATGCCGGAATGCGACTCGCACGGGATTGTGCCAACTTGGCAGGAGCCTGCCGACGAGGTCGTGCAGCACTTCTTCGACAACTTGGTGGAAGTGGTCGTCCGCCCCGACGAGAAAGACGGCCTCACCCGCGACACCACTGACGCGGAGATGGCGCGCATCGCCACCAGGCTGGAGGAGGCGGCGGCAGCCGCAGCCGCGGACGAGTTTGGGTTCACCACCGCGGAAGCAGAAGTGGCGAGCTGTGGCGAGCAAGGGGAGTCTGCCGGCAAGGAGGGGCTTGCCGGGCAAGATGCTGAGCCGAGCGAGCCTACCAAAGATACAGGCAGCTCGCGGCAAGCCGACTCCTCTTCCTCCTTGCCTCCGGACAGCCCACCAGAATCAGAGGCCCCAACGCCGCCCAGGAGGCGTCTCCGCAAAGCTGGTGATGAGGCGGAGCGGCAAGCGGGTCAACAGTCGCCACGTCACGTGACGCGCTCGACCACGGCAAACACCGTTGCCGCGGGAGCGCCTCATGCTACGACGGCGACTGGAGCGGGGTCTAGCCGGACCACCGCTTCGGTCCCTGCCGCTTCCCGTGCCGTGCCGACAGCCGGAGCGAGGTCTTCTCAGACCGCCACCACTGCTCCCGCTAAGCGGCCAAGGGAAGCTTCTCCTCCGCCTCCTCGCTCTGGGAGCGCGCCGGGCTTCGACTTCTCCGCGCTGAGCTCCGACGAGGAGGATGAAGAAGAGTAAGCTTCTCTTGCTGCACTCGCATTTCTTCGGTTTTTGTTGTTGTTCTTGCTTCTCAATTGCTTTTCCCTGAGCCTGCTCCTTTTTAGGACTCTAGCCCAGAGAGCGGCAAAGAGAGCTAAGGCCCCGGTGGTCATCGTCGAGGACGTGCCCACTGCGACAACAGGTGGCGCGCCCGAGACAACCTTGCCGGACCTGGCGACTTTCCTCCATGGCAGCCCCCAGCGTAAGTGTGTGAACTTTTTGCCGCGGTGAGGCGCGCATGGGTACTTGTCTTTGCTGATGTCCGCTTGTCGCCTTGTGTAGGAGCAGAGCAGCCTCACCAGGAGCGTCCGGAGACAGCCCCCGACATGCCATCTGCTTCAACTACGCCGCCCAAGGAAAATTCTCCGGCAAGAGATTCTCCGGCAGGGGGTGGCTCTCCGCCAAGGGACGGCACCAGCATCCCCCCAGCGGCAGAGACCATGGCCACCGAGCCCAGCGTAGGTAATCTCCTTGCCTCAAATCTTCCCTTGGGTTCTTCTTCTTCTGGTCTCTTTGATTTTTTGGCTGGATCTTGTTTGACTCTTCCCCCCTTTGTCGGCCATCAGACCCATCCGCTGCGGAGCGGATGGAGATCGAGGTCGCCGCTGAGGACGCAGCCGGGGGTGGCGACGCCGCCAGCGCCGAGGCCGCCAAGGCTGGCGCCGCGGCGGCTGGCGCGGGATCTGGCGATCGTACTGACGGCCCAGAGGCCGCAGGAGCGCTAGGCGCTGCACCGACCGCCGACCCGTCCGCCGAAGTCGCAGCGCCAAGCATCGAGGAGCCCCAGCCGGGCGTTTACTTGAAAGCCGGCGAAGGCGTCTTCATCAACCTCCCCTGGGCATCAAGCTCCAGGGCGCCGGTCGAGGGGGAGGTCTTCGATGGGGAAGTGCTTGCCTCCGCGGGTCTGAAGCTGGTCGATGCGCCGAGCAGCAGTAGCAATGAGCCCGAAGAGGAGCGGCTGCTGCGCAGGTTGATGTCGCTCTACCGCGCGCGACAAGTCAAGCTGGAGTCCCGCGAGGCGCTTGTCGCGAAGGCGGGAGCGGACATTGAGAAGCGCGCAGACGAGCTCGCGGGTTTCCACCGGGAAGCCGTCCGATCCTTGGCAGAGGAGCGGGAGCAGCTTGCTGAGGCGAAGAAGGCCTTTCTCCTCGAGAAGGCCGAAGCCGAAGAGCTGCAGCGACTTGCCGCCGTGAAGCTAGCCGCGGAAGTGGGCGAGCAGGCGCAGCGGAAGGTCAACCTCGACGCTCACGAGGAGGAGCTTGCCGCGCGCGAGGAGAAACTGGGCGGAGCCCTCAAGCAAGCGGAGGACGCTGCCGCCGCTGCCGAGGCCGCCAAAAAGGTGCTGGAGATGAAGGTGGTGCAGTTGGAGGCTGACCGCAAAGCATACGGCGAAGAGCTCAGCGCCGCCAAGGACTCCAACGCCGCCCTCGAGTCGAGGCTGGTCGCTTTGACCAAGGCGCTGGACGGCGCCAAGGAGCGGGAGGCGGCCTTGAAGAAGGAGATCGATGCCGACAAGGCGTTGCTGGAGAGTGCTGCCACCACCCAAAACGCCTTTAGGGATACGGTGGAGCACTGGACAGAGAGCCTCGTGAACGCCGCCGGGGACATCGACAAGGAGCTGGCGCAGCTGGGGGTGGAGGACTTCGGGTACTCCTCCGACGAGAACCTCCAACCTAGCGCCAAGCTCACTATGTTCTTCCAAGGCATGGCGACGGCGCTCCAGCGGCTCCGGGATGAGATCCCGAAGCGGCTGGCCGACGAGTCGCGCGAGATCTGTACGGGAGCCCTTCAGAAAGTGTTGATGAAGGTGGCCTTCCGCAATCCAGGCCTCCGCCTCCACAACGTCCTCAGATCCTTGCCGCCTGATATCGATCAGGAAGAGCTCAAGGCCCTTGTCGCACCCATTGTGGACAAGGTGAGCGGACAAGGTGAGCGGGATCAAGAGGGTCGAGGGCGACCGCGTCAACTAGGCCGCCGGCTTCCTTCTTTCCTTGTCGCTGTTAGCTATGTCATAGAAAACATTTATTAGAGCTGCGACAAGCTATTTTGTAATATAACTTTCTTCTGGACAGCCATTGCAATGTTATTCCCTTTACTTGACTCCTCCCTTTGTATGTTTTTGCCCTACGCTTTTAGGGAACTTGCCGGTGCAGGCATCCGGTCCGCGAGCGCTGAGCGCGGAACAGGCGGTGCCGCTACCGACAAGAAACCTTGTCGCAGCCAGCTGCAGCTCACTTAAGTTGCTGAGCGGGGCTCGAAGCAAAGTAAGGGCGCGGCTAGTGTAGCAACTAGCCGCAGCTAACTTACGTTGTTGAGCAGGCTCAAAACGATGCGAGGGTGCGGCTAGTGTAGCAACTAGCCGCGGCTCACCTAATGTTGTTGAGCGAGCTCGAAACAACGCAAGGGCGCAGCCAGCTACGAGTTGGCTCCTCCGCGCACAGGTTTCCCATACAAAGTGAAGTCGTTCAAGGGAGATAACTTGGAATTTAAAAGATTTGGCTGCTCAAACTTTGGCAACTTAGCTTTTCTGTCGTTTGCTTCCCGGCAAGACGAAATTCTTGAACGACGCCTGGTCCATACCCTTCTCTTCTCCCTTCCCCCCCGGCAAACTTGTGGGCGAGGGATCCTTTCTTTCCTTGGAAGAAGGAAGAAAAGAAAGAAGAGAAAATAAAGATATAGAGCCTAGCAGCTCGTCAACGCTTGCCATGGGGTTGGTGCTGCACAAATGTCAGATCATATATGCCAGAAAATAGAAAGCATAGAATCGACAAAATGTGCGGGGCACGCGAGCTCTGCTGCGCACGGGATCTGCGCCCGGCCTTGTACAAAGGATTACATGCAACAGCGGCAAGACTTTGTACAGGAGGTGGTTGCCGGAACGGGTTCCGACAACCGCGCCTCACGGGTAAAACTTACGAAGATGCTCGATGCTCCAGGAATTACTCACTGGGATGCTATCTTCGGTCTCAGGGCGGCCGGCACCAGGCCTAGTGACTCGTTTCACCCGGTAAGGGCCTTCCCATTTCGGCGTCAACTTTGTATGTTTTTACCCCACGCTTTTAGGAAACTTGCCGGCGCAGGCACCAGGGCCGTGAGCGCTGAGTGCGGAACATCAGCAGGCTGTTGGCGGTGCCGCTACCGGCAAGAAACCTTGTCGCAGCTAGCTGCAGCTCACTTAAGTTGCTGAGCGGGGCTCGAAGCAAAGTAAGGGCGCGGCTAGTGTAGCAACTAGCCACAGCTAACTTACATTGTTGAGCAGGCTCGAAACAATGCAAGGGCGCGGCCAGTGTAGCAACTGGCCGCGGCTCACCTAATGTTGTTGAGCGAGCTCGAAACAACGCAAGTGCGCAGCCAGCTACGAGTTGGCTCCTCCGCGCACAGGCTTCTCATACAAAGTGAGCCGATCCAGGGGAGATAACTCAAAAATTAGAGATCTGGTTGCTCAGGCTTTGGCAACTTATCTGTTCTGGGTGTGTTGAAGTGCATGGTGACCTTGGGCGCTCCGAGATCCACCAGCTCGATCTTGATCCAGCGAGCGCATGGTACCGTGAGTACCATGACGCTGCCGGTCCCGCGCCTCCTGAGATGGGCGCGGTGCATGCACGGACGCCGAGGTCTTGGAGTGCGCCCGGTCGTTGTGGGAGCCGGCCACACCGCCGATGGGCAGCGCAGCCTTGCCCTGGGACCTGGCAGCACCAAGAGTTCCCTCGTCGATGCGTGCCCTTCCGCCGGCGCCTGCCCCACCATCCGTTTGCTCCGGCGGTGGGTGGCTCGGCACGGACGGGGCAGCTGCCTCCAAAACCTTCTTCTTCGGTGGCATGTTGATGAAGAAGATGAAGATCTACGAAGAAGATGAAGATCTAGCCCGCAAGAACGCCGGATCTGATTCACACAACTTCGACGCCCCCTACCTGGCGCGCCAGAGATGCCGGGGTTTCTGATCCACGGGCACCTATGAGACCGGCGGTCCGGGTCCCTTTTGGTTCGGCGGGGGGAGAAGGTTGCGCAAAGAGCAGATCGAGGCGAAGCAAGCGGGCGGTTGGTCGTGCGAGGAGTAAATCGAGGCAAAGCACGCGAGCGATTTACCCAGGTTCAGGCCGCACGATGCGTAAAACCCTACTCCTGCTTTGTGGATTGGTATTGATTTCTTGCTCGGGAGCGAGCGTGAGTGCGTGGAATTGCTGAACCTCGCGAGAGCTCTCGAGATGGCCGACCGACCCTACGTTGCACACAGGCCTCCTTTTATACTCAAGGGGTTACCGACATAGAGCAACGGGGGCCAAGGGCAAAAATGGAAAGGGTGCCGTGGGTAGGCACAGCTAGGTGCTGTAGTAGGCACAGCTAGCTGCTACAGTGCTATCATACCTAACCCTGGCGGCAGGGGACAAGGGCATTAAACGCCCGTCTATTTCGCCTAGACAGCACCGAGAGGGACCGCTAGGGACGCCACCGTCTTGCCACGATGGTTGTCTTGTCAGCGCCTGCGTGCCACCGCACGCCCCTAGCTGCACAGCCTCCTGCCACGTGCGCTCGGGAGGGGCCCCGGAGCGACACGTGGGTGGATGTGCTGGAGCGCGGGCATGGAGTGGGGGCTTGCCGCGGCAAGCGCCTTGCCGCGGCCGCCGACTCGTCGCTCCCGGGAGCTTGTTTCTCACCGGACCTTGCCGGGGCGCGTAGCGCGCCGCGGCAAGTTCCTTGGAATGCCTTGGATGGCCTTCCCGGCAAGCGCCTCTTGCCGGGGCCTTGGGACGCTTCTGATGGCCTTCCCGGCAAGCTCCTCTTGCCGGGGTCTTGACTTCTTCCCGGCAAGCTCCTCTTGCCGGGGTCTTGTCTTGAGTACTTTGTTCTTAAATGGTCTTTAAAGGGACCATGGAGGTTCTTGGCGGTGACCCGGCAGGCCTTTCCGCGGGACGCTGCGACTGCCCGTGCACAAGTTCGGGGTACTAAGGGTACCCCTACTTTAGTACACCGACACAAGGATTTCTCTGTAATGAAGCATATAAAGGTTAAGAACATCAGACAAAGGTAGAATGTAGGAAGAATATAAAGGTTAAGAACATCAGACAAAGGTAGAATGTAGGAAGAATATAAAGGTTAAGAACATCAGACAAAGGTAGAATCTAAGATAATTGGGCTGTAGCAATCGTATGCTGCTTGTTTCGAAAGACTGTTTCCACTGCAAAAAGGCACATTAACAAATAATCAATGGTACAGCTGCAAAATAATATTGAAAAAGTTCGTATATTTCACACTAATTCGGCATGACTACAGATGAAGAACTCAATTGCTTATGGTTTTGCTCAAAGAGTCGTGCACTGCAATTGGAGTAACTTTAATGCACATGTTCTATGGCAATCTGGACAGCCAGTGCGCCGATCATGTCGGTGCTTTGGGTACCAAATTTATCAACTATAAATCACCTTGACCTAGATCACTGAACTTCTCCTGAGTCAGCAGCACAACCCAGACGTACATATATCTCTCATATACATACTCAGGGGATCAATTTTTTTGTTTATTTCCTTTCTGTTTTCCTCATAACATCGCTTTTCTTATTGTGCTTTTGCTCTCTTTGTTTCTCTCCTCCCAGTGCACCACTAAAATCAATCACGGAGTCACGGCTGAAGTAGATTGGGTCAAATCGAGTAGCATAGCATGTCCAGCAGCGCATGCGGATCTCCAGTTGCAACGAGGTTTTTGGCACACGGGATTTTTGGCACATGGGATTTCTGCAGTTGGTTGTGAGTAGTGCTACTCCATTGTTGCTCGATGGAAAGATAATAATCAAGTTATCTGTACTGAGAGAATCAGGTTATCTGTAGTTCTGTACTAAGAGAATCAGGTTGAGCTATGGGCGTACTTTACCTCAAGTCCTGAAGCCTTTACTTTAATCACTGATGTTGCGCATGCAAGCTCATGCTGGAATACCTTTAGCTGCATATTACATCCACAAATAGTTCCCCTGCTGCAAAAATTATAAGAACAGATCACTTCCAAGGTTCAAAACCGTTCTTTGAACTCCATCTTATAGAACAATGTCTATGACCTTAATGTAAACAACATGTCTTAAAATAGTAAATGCATGGGCTGCAAAAAATTTGAAGAACCGAACCCTTCCAAGGTTCAAATAGTTTTTTGAACTGTCTATCATAGATATGAAGATTTGGATCCCAGAAAAATAGGGCAGGATTAAGACGCAGAGTTTTCAGTGACTCATTATGCTGTAGTTTGTATCCCTGTTCGAAACGAAATATATGTACACTGAAATCCTATTTACCCGATGCGATAAGTCAAAATAATAATCAACCCAATTGTATTTCCTGAGCACGAGAACTTATTCTTTTAATATGTCAGAAAGGAGATCAGACACAATCAACAATAGGTTATTTAGAAAATAAATGACATGTCAATTGGCATACAAATCTTCAAAAAACGTTTAACATGATGATTTGGCTGTTGCAAATGGCAAATGAGTTACAGCTAAGAAAGAAAACATCAAGTAGCTAGAAAAAATTGGATCTGAAAGAACTACCTGACAGTAAACAGGAAAGAAGATAGTTGAGGCGTGCATGCACATACAATGGCACCGGTAGGAAAGAAACCCATCTTCATTGATCAAATTGTTCTCATGTTGTGCAGATACGACGAGAGAGCTACCCGTAGATAGTGAGGTACACGTATGACCTAGTTAGTCCTGACACGCCATTGATTCATCCATTGACCAAAAAGACAAGGTTCCAACCAAGCATGCATGAGCACATCCCAGGAGCTCGTAGCATAATCCTGAAGCTGCAACACGCCCTGCGACGCCCGTATAGTGGCCTGGCAGCGACAACACACGCCCGCCCAGTTAGACCCCGGCCCAGCGCGCCAGGGTCATGACCGCACGCCTCCCTCCTACCAGCAACGGTCAGGCCAGTCCATGGGATGGAGTAGCAGTATAATTGGTTGTGGAATAACAACAGCTACTGCCGGACAAATTAGCCTCGTCGCCGGTGGCCTAGCTCCTGCCGCTACTGCCAGATTGGGGTGGAGGGAAAGGAGGCTTGTGCTCCAGACCTGGGAAGGGAAGAGTCAGGAGGTGGCACGCAGGCCTCGCCGGATTGGTCGGGAGCGGCGCGCCATAGGAGGAAACAACAGCGACTTGCGGGAGGTTGGCATCAGCGGCGGTGGCGAGCGGTGCGGCGGCCGCCATCAATTTCGATTGGGCCAAAAAAGGGATTGGGGCGTGGGGACGGGCGAGCAGGTAGGCAGGCGTCCGACTCATGTTTTTTTTGATGTACCCATGAAACGTTGTTTACTTTTTCTTTTGATGAGGGTGCATGGCTTAGAGTCCTGTTCGGATTGGTTGGTTTTGGTGGGCGCTTGGGCCGGGCAGGGCGCGATGCGACGGGCAAAGGAACGAATCGTTTTTACGCGACAGACGGACGAAAATCACCGTATTGACGAAAAGATGAACAGTATCATCTCGGATGTAGAAAATAATATAGATGAAAAAAATTGAAAGTGTAAATTCATGGAAAGAAGTGTATTATGACGGTGAACCCAGAGACTCAATCCGTACTTTATTATTAGGGATATATATATATATATATAGTCAATAAAGAACACCAGTTGAAAAGTTGAAGAAATTGCAAACTTGAGGAATTTGAATAATTTGCAAAATGATGAAAAATCAAATTTGAAGATTTTCAACTTTGGTTGGCGGCGTGACCCACCATATAAGAATGATAATTTCAGACACCGCGTACAATTGTTCTAGGGTTCTGAGAATCAAATGTTTCATTAATTTCTTCACACTTAGAGGGTTAGTCTTCATTGATTGAAGAAAAACGTTTCATCAATTTTGCACAAGTGTTAGGATGTGTGTCCTTTCAAAGAACACTCAAAGATTCTAAGATATTTAGCTCACACCGCAATTTGCGAAATCTCTTTTCATCCAAGGGCTTTGTGAAGATATCCGCTAGCTGTTCTTCATTCTTTGTAAGAGCATCTAGTGCCCCTTAGTGATTTTGGTGTATTGAAGACTTATAGGTCAATGGACTAATGTGTTTGTCAGTGTACACAGGGTCTATTAGTCTATGATGAGTTTGATATTTACGATGAAAGTTGACCCCTAAAAATGAATGTCTTCAGTTGCAGACTTCGGTTTTCTTGAAGACTTTAAAAATAAGGAAATTGGTGTGACCTTGAAGAATTTGATATTCATGTGAGGATTATGAAGTGTGAAGACTTTTATTTTCGTAGTTTCATTTTCTCTTTCTTGAGTCATAGGAAACACTATACTGTTAAAGGGAGTCGAGGTAAAACTAAGGAAAAGTTTCCAAGTGATGCTCATCTCAAAATCCTACACCTACCCAATCCTTTCAAGTGAAGCCATTGGAAATCTCATATAGTTCGGTTAATTTATTCAGTGATAGAGACGAAGATCTTCTGTTCTCTGAGGAATTTGTTCTGACTGAAGAGTTAGGAATTCCCCAGTGCGGATTGCCTACAAGTGAGCAACATGATAGCCCTGGCAAATTTGAGAGCTCAAATTTCCGCCCGTTGTTGTGCTACGCGCCAGCTGTCCCAAAATATCTACCCACCTAACGGTCATATCATTAAAAGGCATTTATGTCTTATCATGCCGGACTGCTCCCTAAGCTATAAATAGCCGCCCCCTACAACCACCAGTTGGTTGGCTGCTCCAAGAGAAAGTGACACTTGTCATTGAGAGCATCCCATCCTCCGAGGACTTTGAGCAAAAATCATCAAGTGAGGAAAAACCCAAACCCAAACACCTACAAACACAAAGTGATTGAGCATCACTGAAGAGATTGTTCATGTGTGGAACCGATGCTTGTTACCTTTGAGGACTGTGCATCCTCCAGACGGTTAGGCGTCATGGTCTAGAGCATCTAAGAGGAATTGTGGATCGCTGAGTGACTGAATCTGTGAAGGTTTGGAAGTCACCTTAAGAAAATTACGGAGCTGCTTGACATTCCGAGGAGGTACCCAATTCACAATTGAAGACACCTTCTCGGGATTAACAACGATGCCTTTGGCTGAGATAATATGACCAAGGTAAAGAACTTCGTCAAGCCAGAACTCACACTTAGAAAACTTCGCATAGAATTGATGCTCTCTGAGTTTGTCAAGCACCAATCTCAAATTCTTGGCATGATCCTCCTTATTCTTGGAAAAGACCAAGATATCATCGAGATACACCAAGAAGAAATCATTTGTGTAAGGGTTGAAGATGAAGTTTATCATGCGAGAGAACGTTGGAGGAGCATTGACAAGGCCGAAAGACATGGCAGTATATTCATAAGAACCATAGCTTGTTCTGAATGCTGTCTTGGGGATATCTTGTTCACGAATGCGAATCTGATGATAACTCATACGGAGGTCAAGCTTGGAGAAAACTTTAGCACCTTTAAGTTCCTCGAAAAGCTCATTGATGTTGGGAAGTGTATACTTGTTCTTTATTGTCTTCTTGTTCAATGGACGGTAGTCAACGCAGAGTCGTTCCGTTCCATCCTTCTTCTTGACAAAAAGGACACCACAACCCCATGGAGATGAACTCGGTCTGATCAGACCCATACGCCCTTGTTCATCGAGTTGTTTCTTCAGCTCCTTCAACTCCTCTGGTCCAAGCTTGTAAGGACGCTTTCAAACATGTTCCGTGCCAGGCTCAAGATCGATAATGAATTCAACTGGCCGGTGAGGAGGCATTCCCGAAAGCTCTTATGAAAAGACGTCTTGATATTCACAAACGACTGGAATCTGAGAGATGGCATTCAACTCGCCCTTCTCATTGAGAGAAAACAGACGAATAGTACCATCCCGAGCGGCATAGATGATCACATCCTCAGAAGGTTGTGTCAATTGAATCTGCCTGGCAGCGCAATCAAGCTGAGCCTTGTGCTTAGAAAGCCAGTCCATGCCGAGAATTAGATCAATATCCGAGTCGGCAAGAACCATTGGAGAAGACAGAAATTTGTATTTTCCCATCTTGATGGAAACATCCGGAGCCACCAAACTAGCACTTAACCGTTGACCCGGAGAAACGATATCCATGGGTTTACCCAAATGAGAAGAAGTGAATTCATGCTAGGCAAAAAACAGTCTTGACATGAAACAATGCGATGAAACAGTGTCAAAAAGAACTTTTACAGGAATATAGTTAACTGGAAGGTTACCCATGATCACATCTGAAGAATCCTCTGCCTGAGCTGCATTCATCATGTTCACCTTAGCATGCTTGGGATTATGCTTGACCACTACATTGCTTGAATATCTCACAAGAGGAGGAGGCGGAAGGCGCCTTTGGTTGAAGCATTTGTTTGCATAGTTCCCCTTCTGCTGACACTTGTTGCAAGTAACCTCTGAGAGCAGATGGTGATAAGGAGCACTTGACCTTGGAGGTTGAGACCGAGCTTTGTTCTGATAGACTAGGTTGGGTGGATGGGAAGATCCATTGCCACCTTTGCTCTTCTGCTGGTAGGGCTGGTGAAACGGAGGAGGCAACCAGAACTTCTGTTGCTTAGCTGCCAGTTGTGATGAAGAAGAAGATTCAACTGCATCCCTGACTCTCTTCTTAGATGCGTCACACTTGAACTGAGCAGCTTCTTGCTTTAGTGCCATGTTATAGAATTGATCGAACTAAGGCGGCAAAATCAAGGAACATAGCACCTTCTCAACGAACTAACACCCAACCGCGTAAGGAATGCAAAATCAAGGAACATAACACCGGTATGACGGAAACTAAGACGGCAAGAGTGGAACAAAACACCAGGCATAAGGCCGAGCATTCCACCCTTACCAAGTATATAGATGCATTAAAGTAAATAAGATATAATAATGATATCCCAACAAATCCATGTTCCAACATGGAGCAAACTTCAACTTCACCTGCAACTAGCAACGCTATAAGAGGGGGTGAGCAAAAGCGGCAATATAGCCAAACAACGGTTTGCTAGGAAAGGTGGGTTAGATGCTTGACATGGAAATACGAGAGGCATGATATAGCAAGGGGCAGGTAGCGCGACATAGCGATAGAACGAACAACTAGCAAGCAAAGATAGAAGTGATTTCGAGGGTATGGTCATCTTGCCTGCAAAATTCTCTAAGTTGTCGAAAGCTTGATCCTCGATAGCATACTCAACAGGTTCCTCGTTCACGTACTCGTCTCCCGGCTCTACCCAAGGCAAGACCACAAGAAAATGGAACAACAATCAATCACGCTGCAATGCACAAGCAACATGATGCACTACATGACATGATATGCAATGCATATGCGTGCTCCGAAAGGGAAAGAATGATCAAGGCATCAATTTGGCAAACCAAGTATGCTGCTACAAAGATGAGATGATTCGGGCTAAAAACGATATAAAGATCACCAAAAACGGATGCACGGTTTTCAAATGGCAAGCATCACAAGAATGATGCAAAACTGCGATTAACAGCACGATGCCACTTAGAATGCAACAAGAAACTAAGCTACTGCAATCCAACATAACAACAAAGCATATGGCAGTGATGTAAAAGAGATGCTTGACAAAACATGAACACTGAGCTACGGCTAAATCACACTGGAACAAGTTCAAACAAGCATGGAAAAAGTGCAAAAGATATCAACATCACAGACTTAGTAAAAAAATACTAACATGTCAAAAACAACTTCAGGAAGCAATGTTTAGAGCAAGCAAACATCATGCTACAGGAACAAAACATAGCAAACCAAGGCATGGCATGATTCTACTAAAAGCATAGATCAAAGTCCCTTACTGAACATGAGCCAAAAAGGCACAGAAGATATGACAGCACCCATGTAAACATAGCAAGTTTTATTAACACTTTCAGACTTGGCAGAAAAACAGAGCATGGCATAAACAGATTTATGAAGGCAACTTTGCGAGCTCATGCCACCCACCACAAAGCATTTCATGACAATATAAGCACACCAATAGCAAGATGACATGTTTATGAAGCTAACCATGACAAGAGCAAGTTAATAGGATGCATGCATCACTAGCAACAACCATGGCAATATTGATTAACATGTTAACATTCTGTCAGGAACATTTTATAGCAAAAGTAGAGCAAGCAAATGACATGCTTGACAACTCCATAATTGCAAACATGGGCATAGATGGATAGAGCATAACCACATGATCGAAACATCCTTACTTAGGTAACCCAAAATAAGCATGGATCTCACTAAAGCATCAAGTTTACATGGCACCAAAATAACAGCAGGAAAAGACTTAGCAAAATCCTAAGTCCCTGAAAACAACAACATCACAAAGCCTAGTTTGCATGCTTGTGCTAGTCACCACATAGATCAAAAAAATACAAGACAAGCACCTTTGTAAATATGGCATGATGTAGTTCAAAACACATGTAGACCTCAAGCTCATACAATGCACACATCAAACGCAACAAAAATGACAAAACCTAATGATCTGCTAAGTACCAGCAGTTAACATTTTATAGCAATCTTGCATCAATGCAAAAGGCATCATAATTAACAGTAACATGCATGTAAATGCTTCCAGCATGGAGAGCTCAACGAGGCGAACAATTCAACACATCATATGCATGAATCGGAGTCACGTCACCGAGATATGATGCGATGAAGGAGGCATAAAAATATTAGGGGAATGGGGACTTAGGCGAAATATACCCTCTCGGTCCAGATCTAGCGTTTGGGCTGCACGGTTCCCGAGACAGCAGGATCTCGAGCTCGCCGGAGACGAGGCGACGGCAGACGGAGTGGGTCGGATCCGGCCGGGATGAAGTGGATCCCGACAGCGGCGAGGTCCCACGGAGGCAGTGTCGTGGAATGGTCATGGCAGATGTCCTAGCGAAAGGACTTAGTCATGGAGCCATCGCAACTAGGAAGCTTAAAGGGGTTAATCGGGACAAAGGACACGAGAGATTTTATACTGGTTCGGCCCCTTGCGGTGAAGGTAAAGCCTAATGTGGTATTGCTAGGTATCAAAGACCAAGGAGCGAAATACGCTAGCTTGGCTCTTGATTTGTTGTTTCTTTCCCTAAGCCGCCACCGGGTCATCCCCTTATATACACGGGTTGATGCCCTGCGGCCTACAGAGTCCCAGCCGGCTCATACAATGTGTCCGGCTCGGTGACAACTCTTACATGCCTTATCTTACAAGTCTTATTCATACATGGCGGTTTACACTTACGGGCCTTAAGCCGCCTCTGGGCTTGGGCCTACTACAAGCTTTATCATAAACCGTCACCTTGTATACTCTTTGGGCTTCCTTTTAAGTAACCCGCCATTAGGATTGGCCCGGCCCCTCCTGGGAGGGTAATACCTGGTAGTCATATCCCCAACATTAGGCCCTAGGTTGATTTGAACTTTGTTCTTGTCAATCTCCAACACTTAGAAAAAATCCATCTATTACTGCTGCGAAAGCCTTGTAACCCGCCATGACGCCATCTCCGGATTTTTCGAAAAACCGCCACGACGTCATCTTTTAACGGATCCTTATCTTATATGTCTTACAAAAATCGAGGCGTCTGTTTTGTTGGATAATCATTATTTTGGCCTTCCTTGATTTCCGTGCCTGCCTGTTCACCTATCCCCTTATAAATAGGTACGACCGGCCTTCCTCGGTCTTCTCCTTCTTCCTCTTGCAACCCCTCTGTCGCTCGAGCTCCGCCGTCGCCGCAGCGCTCACTGTCGTCCTCAACCTCGGCCGCTGCATCACCCTGAGCTTGTCTAGAGAACGGCAGCGATCCTCCGCAGAATATCTGCGTTCGTAAGTCCTTGCTTTCCCATACCTTAGATCTGCATTTAGGGTTTGCGAGTTCCTTCTGTGTTCTTCGCCGTTCGTCACGGTTTCTTTGTAGTTTCTCCACCGCATCCTCCTTTGATCTAAAATAAGTATAGAACTCATGCGGTAGTTGTTTTGCATCCATTCCAGACGCTTGCAGATCCCTTTTTCTCGTACAAAGGTCTCCTTAGAACTGATGAACTCCTGTGTGCTGGTTTTTAGGTCTAGATTTATTTTTATTTTTTGAACCATCTTGATCCAAAATAATAGCAACAACTTGTGAAACTTGTTTATCTCAGTATTTAGCCAATTCTGTCTCAAGCAACCTTCGAATATCTTTAGTCATGGAAGCTTATCACGCCGGCTCATTTTTCCTTTATATATCATTAGCCCTTACTTAAGGCGCCATTACTCATCTGTACTATATCATTAACCTGTAACTCCACTAATTAATTTGAACCGGCAAATTACTTTCTTTTCAGCTTGTCCTTTTTCCCGTCAAAGACGCCAACAGTCTGCAACTGGGTCCCTTCCACAGTCACTGATGACACTTTGAAGGATTTTGTCACCATCGTATTTTGGCCAGAGAAAAAAAATATGTCTTATCGTGCCCCTGACCCGGACGAAGAACGACCTCAGCCCAAAGATGGTGAAGTCATTATCTTTACTGATCATATGAACCGGGGTTTTTCACCACCCGGCTCAAAATTCTTCAGAGATGTTCTACATTTTTTCAAGCTTCATCCTCAAGATCTTGGACCCAACTCCATATACAACATCTGCAATTTTAAAGTTCTCTGTGAGGTTTATCTTCCAGAAGAACCTATCGTTGAACTCTTTAGAGAATATTTCTATCTGAACTGCCAGAATGAATGCACCAACAGCCCTAGCTTGGAACTTGGTGGAATTTCGATTCAGCACCGGCAGGGTGCTGTCTTTCCCTTAGTAGTCTTACCAAGCCATCCCAAGGATTGGAACCAAACTTGGTTTTATTGCAAAGACACATCGCCAGCTGATGAAAAACCACTGTTGGGTTATCGCGTGGAGCGTCTTGACTCTAAGTTTGTGCTACCTGACAAGCTGACTGCCGCTGAACGTAAGAAGCTCATACCATCCATCAAAAGGATTCAAGCCTTGTTGGGAAACGGCCTAACTGGAGTTGACCTGATCCGTTGTTTGGATCGCATGGCGGGTCATCCCTCTGAGCTGCCGATCCAACTTGATGTATAAATATGGCGGAGGCCCAGATGACCCTCTGCGTCATAGTTCTGTACAACTGACTGAAGAGGCCATTGTTGAAATGTCAACCACCCTCGTAAACAGTAAATACGAGGACTACAGTAAAGTTGGATTGAATCCTTTCTGCAAGCTTAACCCGGCTCCAGAGGTAAGTCCCCTTGATTCCCTTTTTTCTTCAGTAGTTAAGTACTTGTCTGACTTTTAACCTGTTATCTGCCTATAGGCCAAATCTGACTTTTGGAAGGCCAAATATGATCATGAAGCTGCCAAGAAGGCTAGAGTCGCTGCCATAGCCACCAAGAAGACAACCCGGAAATCCAAGAAGAAAAGAACTGCTTCTGATATGTTCAAGCTGGATGATATTTTTGAGTCGGAGGTAGCCCTTGACTCTCTTGGCCTGCTTTTTAACAATATTATTGACACTGACTATTGCCAGGATGACACGGGGGCCAGCCAGGCAGTAGAAGAAGAGGTAACTATTTCCTCCGACTCAGCCCCTTTGCCAAGACAGAAACCTCGACTGGTAACCCGGAAAGTAAGGTTTTCACACCCTTTGGCTTATTTGGATCCTCATTTTCTTTTGAAAAAGCAGTAACATGAGAGCCGCTGTCAGGCCCGGACCAACGACGATAATGAACTGCCCACCAGCTTGCCAAAAACTCCTCGGAAACGCCAGAACGAGGTTTCTTTCACCTTTGACTTTTGCTTTTGTCAATGAATCTATTTCCTTACTCTCTTAACTATAATTTTACTATTGCAGGAAGTTTCTCGCTCTTCTGGCGATTCGTCACAAACTCAATTTCTGGCTTTTAAGACTGCCCCTGGGTAAAGAAAATCATCTTTCTTCTGCATCTTTAAGACTGCATCATTATACTAACTCATGAAATCCTTCTTAGCGGTCAAGCAAAGCCTAAGAAAGCCAAGGTGAGTAGGCCGGCAGAAGACCCGAAAGACCCTGCTCCCGAACCGGCAATACCAACCCCTGCTCCTGATCAAGCTGAAGCACCAGAAGACCCTGCTGTCAACATTCAACCCGACCTTCCTGAGACGTCAGCTGATGAAACCATTCTCAATCCATCCACCTTCGGGCCGTCCAGCTCAGCTAACCCGCCGGCGCCTTCTGACAATGACGTCCTAATCACTAGTAGCAGATTCATTGAGCCGGGCAATCCAACTGCACTGGCCAGGCACTCTGCCAAACAAGAGGCTTTGGAAAGGCAGAAAGTGCGGTTTGACGTCTCTCACTATGCTCACATGAATGTTAGTGACGTGCTTTCTGGATACCTCAGTCATGTGCATTCCAGCCGTGACTCTGAAATTGAGATGGTCAAATAGCTGCAATTGAAATGTGAGGTATGTTCTCCGGCTTTCATTAGTTTACATATGCTCTGCCAGCCCCCAAGTCTCCGGATTATGATGAACCTGAATGATCTGTAGACTTGTGATATAGGTTGATGCTCTGTCTTAGAGTTTCCCTAAGTCCATTGGATTAGCATAAATTTCACCTATAGTCCCCAAGGGCCGGCTTAATTTATCATGAACGAGAGGTACTTGACTTCATAACTATCTTGAATTAGTCCAAACAAATAGTGTGATCCAGCTCAAGAGCCAAGCGTTGTTACTTGTAAAACACTTGGGACTTTAATCATAGAAGAGCCATTTTGCATTTAAAAAATTACTTTGGCACACATTAGCCCCCAAGTGCCGAGTGGTGTTGCGTTGCAAAGCACTTGGCACTTTAATCATGATTTCCTTTATTGAAATAAAATTTTAACACACCTGTGCATGTCTGTAGACCGCCATAACTGAATTGAGTTCTCAATTGACTGATGTAAAGACCCGGCTAGCGGATCAAGAGACTGAGACAAAGAATGTTGACTCCAAACTCCAATTGAGCCTCTCTGAAGCTGAAAAACTGAAGACCAGTTTTGACGCGGAGAAAAAATCCTGGGCCGATGAGAAAACCTTGCTGATACAGCGTGCTGAGACAGCCAAGGCGGCTCTCAAGGAGGTTACCATGGAGCTTACCTGCTTAAAAAACTATGTGTCTCAGATGGTCTTCGCAATCTTTGGTGAGTCATTTGTATTATTTACTTAAACTCTAGTTTTGCCAGAAATATAAGCCGCCCGCTTAATTCTTTAATATACTCATAGGTCCACGGAGTGGCAATCTGAGCCAAAACAGCGTGACAAAACTCAAGGCGATTTACACCCTGGTGGAGCAACTGTACACTAGGGCTCAACGGGCGCTTGCTATTATCTCCCCAGCCAACCAAGGACCAAACCTCTTGAGTGATGTTTTGAAGAAGTTATCTATTTTACCCGCCAGATTCCAAGAGATCAAGCGGTCTTGTGCAAGAGCCGGAGCCCTAACTGCTCTAAGCCGCTCCAAAGCCTGGGTGCCGAAACTAGACCCGGCGGATGTAGCCAAGGGGTATCCCCCCTTGAAGGAAGACGGGACTCCGTTTGATCAAGACGATTTTGTTGCTTGTGTGAGGGGAGTTCGTCCGCAGGCTACTATCCTTGGTGATGAGACCAATGTTGATAAGTGTCAGCCGGGTTTTGATGTTGAGAATAAAAAGATGGGGACGCCGTCGTATAAAGTGACAGATCTCATCCCACCGGTTCACCAACACACCTTTGCCCCAGTAATTGACATGTCTGGACTAATTGACAATGAAGCTGAGTTTGTTGCTCTTCATGGCTTTGATTGGTCCAAGCCCAGTTCCCAACTAGTGGAGGAAGATGAACCGGCGAGGGAGGAGTCGTAACCATCCAATTAATCCGGCTGGGACTTTAATGTACCGACTCATAGCATCTGCTTAGGAGACAGAACAGTTTTAACACTTTTGGGCTCCCAACGCCTTGTAATAGGCTAGCTTTAACACCTGCATGTTCTGCCTATGCCATCATGCATATCATACTGCGTACGACATTTTATCCGTCATGTCAATATATGATGTATATCCTTTATCATATCTGCAGTGTTTAAACCTGTTCCTGTATGTAAAAGATGAGAAACTGTCATGGCGGTTTATCGCTGGACGGGTCAAAACACCCAATACGTAACTATGAAATTACCATAGTGGAATAATCAGGACCAGATGTAAAGATAAACAAGGCTGAAAAAGCCTTTGATTAAAGAAAAACCCAGATAAGTCTGTTTATGAACGATAGTGTCATACCTGTGTTCTTTGACTCTGGACTGCCGGCTTATGTGACCCGGACAGTAAGGGTTTCAACTCAATAATTTTATAAGTCAATACTCCATATGCCTGACGACTGTTATACATTGGCAACTTATTGTCAAAGAACCAAGCCGGTTTAAATTCAAACCAACCTTATAGTTAGATTCGAGACAACAAAAAACCAATAAAACAAAAGAGTATCTTTCAAACAATGTAAATCAAGCATTAAGAAAAATTTGGAGGCTTATGATTCGAATACGATCAGTAAACCGTACCAAAGGGGTTAAGCTAGGATTCGGATACGATCATGTAGCCCCCGGTGGCCTTGGCGTTGCGCCGATCAAGAGGGTACTGACAGCTATGTTCTCTTTGGTACAAATACGACCTATGTGTGAACAGGAAGCCCCCAAATGACCTTGAGAGGTTTTTAATGACCCTGATTCGAATACGATCCAAGTCGGACTCAAAAGGGGTTAAGCTATGATTCAGATACGATCAAGAAGCTCCCTAGTGAGTTTGGCTTTGCGCCGATCAAGAGGGTTACAACAGCTATGTTCTCTTTGGTTCGAATACGACCTATGTTCGAACAGGAAGCCCCCTGGTGACCATGAAGTTTTAACGACTAGATTCGAATACGATCATGAGCCGGACCGAGAGGGTTAAGCTAGATTCGAATACGATCAGCCCCCAATTGGTCGTTTAATAATTAAAATAATAAAGCTATGTGATCATTGAATATGAAAAGGACAAAGGTCCTGCTTTATTACTTATCATAATATATACAACGTCAAAGTATGCACATTATGAGAGCTGGTGGCTCAAGTGTAGTAAGGCCGAAGATGAGCAATATTCCAGGACCGGCGGGTCTCCTCCTCCGATTTACGTGAGTCTTTGTGCTCTCGAACATCGATAAGGTAATATGACCCGTTGTTTAAGTTCTTGCTGACCACAAAGGGTCCTTCCCAAGGTGGGGATAGCTTGTGCGCATCAGACTGAACCTGGATGAGCCGAAGCACTAAGTCACCTTCTTGAAAGGTTCTGGACTTAACCCGACGGCTGTAATAACGGCGTAGGTCCAGCTGGTAAATTGCTGATCGGGCCACTGCAAAATCTTGCTCCTCATCTAGTAAGTCAAGCGCATCCTGTCAAGCTTGCTCGTTATCAGCTTCAACGTAAGCCTCCACGCGGGGCGAGTCATGGAGGATGTCACTGGGCAGAACTGCCTCTGCTCCATAAACCCTGAAGAAAGGCATATAACCCGTATACCTGTTAGGGGTAGTATTGATACTCCATATCACAGAGGATAATTCTTCCACCCAACAACCTGGCGTCCGTTGTAAAGGGACCATAAGCCGGGGTTTTAGACTTTTCAGGATTTCTTGATTGGCTCTTTCAGCTTGACCATTGGATTGAGGGTGAGCTACTGATGAAACATCAAGCCGGATATGTTCCCATTGACAGAACTCTTCCATATCTCCTTGGGATAGGTTGGTGCCATTGTCAGTAATAATGCTATGTGGAAAGCCAAAACGAAAGATCACCATCTTCATAAATTGAACCGCCGTGGCCGCATCACACTTACTGACCGGCTCTGCCTCAACCCATTTTGTGAACTTGTCCACTGCCACTAAAAGGTGCGTCTTTTTATCTTTGGACCTTTTGAAAGGTCCAACCATGTCAAGCCCCCAGACTGCAAAGGGCCAAGTGATTTAAATCATTCGCAATTCTTGAGCCGGCACGTGCACTCGTCGTGCAAATTTTTGACACCCATCGCACCTACTGACCAGATCCTCCGCATCGTCGTGAGCCGTTAGCCAGTAAAAACCGTGACGAAAAGCTTTGGCCACAAGAGACTTTGAGCCGGCATGATGGCCACAGTCTCCTTCATGGATTTCACGAAGAATTTCTTGACCTTATTCAGGAGAGACACAACGTTGAAACGCTCCGGTGACACTGCGATGATACAACTCACCATTGTAAATTGTCATTGACTTTGACCGCCAGGTTATTTGTCAAGCCAAGGTCTCATCCTCCGGCAACTCACCACGGGTCATATAAGCCAAACAGGGCACTGTCCAATCTGGAATGACATGAAGAGCCGCCACCAATTGTGCTTCTGGGTCTGGAACAGCCAAGTCCTCCTCTATAGGCAACTTGACAGAAGGGTTATGCAGAACATCTAAAAAGGTGTTAGGCGGCACCGACTTATGCTGAGATCCCAACCGGCTTAAAGCTTCGACCGCTTCATTCTTTCGGCGGTCAATGTGCTCCACCTGATAACCCTTGAAGTGTCCAGCAACAGCGTCAACCTCACGGCGATAAGCCGCCATGAGAGGGTCCTTGGAATCCCACTTGCCTGATACTTGCCGAGCCACCAAATTTGAGTCGCCAAGGCACTGTCCACGTCTTAAACTCATCTCTCTAGCCATTTGAAGACAATGGAGTAAGGCCTCGTACTCAGCTGCGTTGTTAGTACAAGGAAACATCAATCGCAACACATAACAAAATTTTCACCTCGAGGAGAAGTTAAAACAACTCCAGCCCCCGATCCTTCCAATTGTCTGGACCCATCAAAATGAATCGTCCAATATGTGTTGTCTGGCTTCTCTTCAGGTATCTGCAATTCCGTCCAATCGTTAATGAAGTCCACCAGTGCTTGAGATTTGATGGCAGTACGTGGCACATACTTTAAACCATGAGACCCAAGATCAATGGCCCACTTGGCGACTCGTCCTGTGGCTTCTCTATTTTGAATAATATCTCCTAAAGGAGCAGAACTAACCACAGTGATAGGATGACCCTGAAAGTAATGCTTAAGCTTCCGGCTTGCCATGAACACCCCATAAACAAGCTTCTGCCAATGTGGATATCTCTGTTTGGACTCAATGAGCACCTCACTGGCGTAATAAACCGGCCGTTGAACCCGATGTTCCTTGCCAGCCTCCTTGCGCTTGACAACAATGGCCACACTGACAACACGTGTGTTTGCAGCCACATATAACAGCAGTGGCTCCTTCTCAATGGGAGCAGCAAGAACCGGCGGCTCGGCGAGCTGTTTTTTCAGATCTTCAGAGGTAGAATTAGCAGCATCACTCCAGACGAAACTATCCGTTTTCTTCATCATTTGATACAACGGCATAGCCTTCTCACCTAACCGACTTATGAACCGGCTTAAAGATGCGACGCGACCCGCCAGCCGTTGAACGTCATTGATGCACACCGGTTTAGCCAAAGATGTAATCGCCTTAATTTTCTCTGGGTTAGCCTCAATGCCTCTGTTAGACACCAAAAAACCCAAAAGTTTGCCAGCTGGGACTCCAAAAACGCACTTGGCCGGGTTAAGCATCATCTTGTAGACCCGGAGATTATCAAAGGTTTCCTTTAGATCTTCTACCAGAGTTTCCTTCTCTCTGGATTTCACCACTATATCATCCACATAAGCGTGAACATTATGCCCAATCTGATTATGAAGACAGTTCTGCATGCACCGCTGATAAGTTGCCTAGGCACTCTTAAGCCCAAAAGGCATAGACACATAGCAGAAGGCTCCAAACAGAGTAATGAAAGCCATCTTCTCATGGTCCTTAACTGCCATTTTGATCTGATGATAGCCGGAATAAGCATCCAAAAAACTGAAACACTCACAACCCGCCGTAGCATCAATGATTTGATCAATACGAGGGAGAGCAAAAGGATCAGGCGGACAAGCCTTGTTTAAATCGGTGTAATCCACACACATATGCCAAGTGCCGTTCTTTTTGAGCATAAGCACCGGGTTAGCCAACCACTCTAGGTGAAAAACTTCAACAATAAACCCGGCCGCCAAGAGCCGGGCCACCTCTTCTCCAATAGCCTTGCGCCTTTCCTCATTGAACCGCCGAAGAAACTGCATGACCGGCTTAAACTCGGGATCAATATTGAGAGTGTGCTCAGCGAGTTCTCTCAGTACACCCGTCATGTCAGAAGGCTTCCATGCAAAGATGTCCCGGTTCTCACGGATGAACTCGATGAGCGCGCTTTTCTATTTGGGATCCAAGTTAGCACTGATAATGAATTGTTTGGATGAGTCGCCAGGTACAAAATCAATCATCTTGGTATCGTCAGCTGACTTAAACTTCAGCACCGACTCATGCTCCGTGGTTGGCTTTTTCAAAGACGTCATGTCCACCGGGTCGACGTTATCCTTGTAAAACTTCAATTCCTCTGTCGCACAAATAGACTCGGCTTAAGCAGCATCACCTTCTTCACATTCCAAAGCTATCTTCCGACTTCCATGCACTGTGATGGTGCCCTTATGACCCGGCATCTTGAGTTGCAGATAAACATAACACGACCATGCCATGAATTTTGCATAAGCCGGCCGTCCAAATAGGACATGATATGGGCTTTTGATTTTGACCACTTCAAAGGTTAACTTCTCCTCCCTAGAATCATGCTCATCTCCAAAGGCTACTTCCAGCTCAATCTTACCAACTGGATATGCCGACTTGCCAGGCACTACTCCATGGAAAACGGTGTTGGATGTCTTAAGACTCTTGTCAGTCAACCCCATGCGACGGAACGTATCATAATAGAGGATGTTGATGCTACTGCCTCTGTCCATGATTACTTTAGTGAATTTATATCCACCAACCTGTGGGGCCACCACCAAGGCCAGGTGACCAGGATTATCAACCCGGGGAGGGTGATCTTCCCTACTCCACAAAATAGGCTGCTCAGACCATCTCAAATAACGTGGAACCACCGGCTCAACAGCGTTCACAGCTCTCTTATGAAGTTTCTGGTCCCTTTTGGATGAACTGGTGGTGAATACGTGATACTGCCCACTGCCCAGCTGCTTTGGGTTACCCTGATACCCGGATTGCTGCTGCTGCTGACTACCTTGGCCAGATTGCTGATTATAGCCGCCTTGATTGCCTTGAGGGCCCTAGCCATGAAAACCGCCACCTCCTGAGCCGCCGCCCGAGCCATGAAACCGCCACCGCCTGAGCCGTTGCCCGGTCCATGATAACCGCCACCGCCCAAGTCATTGCCAGGTCCATGATTACCGTCGAACATGTTAGAATTCTTGAAAGCCTTCATGATCGTACAGTCTTTCCATAGATGGGTGGCCGGCTTCTCCTGGGTGCCGTGTCTTGGACAGGGTTCATTTAGCAACTGCTCGAGGGTGGGACCTGACCCGCCTGACCGAGCAGGTGGCCTCCCCTTACGCCATTGATTGTTGCCCTGTGCGTTGGTGTTAGCCACAAACTCCAGACTACCGTCCGCCTTACGTTTATTATTACCTCCTTGATTTGCCGGGTTATGCTGATGACCTTTGCCGTTGCCGTTCTTCTTTCCCTTTACTGTCTTCTCTTCGTCAGACGCGCGATCCTTGGTACTATCAGAATCAGCGTATTTGACCAAAGCCGCCATCAGCTGGCCCATGTCATTGCAATCACGCTTGAGCCGCCCCAGCTTCTGTTTCAGAGGTTCAAAACGGCAATTTATCTCCAACATTAAGATCGCGGAGCCGGCATCCATCTTATCAGATGAATGTATTATCTCCTTCACCTGACGCACCAATGGGTCGTGGATTCACCTTCCTCTTGCTTGCAATTAGTCAAGTCCATAGTCGACATGGATTGCTTGCATGTATCTTTGAAGTTCTGAATAAACCGGGCCTTTAACTCTGCCCATGAGCCGATGGAATTGGGTGGCAACCCCTTCAACCAAGTGCGAGCTGTTCCATCCAACATTATGGTGAAGTACTTGGCCTTCGCTGCGTCACTGACCTCCAACAACTCCATGGCCATCTCGTTACTTTCAATCCATGCCCCGGGTTGTAAGTCAGCTGTGTAATTAGGCACCTTACGAGGCCCTTTAAAATCCTTTGACAAGCGCTCATTACGCAGAGCCGACACCAAGCAAGGGACACCTCCAGTCCTCATGGTCACACCTGCTTCAACAGAGGTCGTTTCATAAACCGGAAAAGCTTGCTGAACCGCCTGCTCAGCTGCCTGTTGAACCGCCCGCTCAGCCTCTTGGTGAATCCTCTCCTGGCCAGCCAAGTTAAGGGCTCCATCACCCGCCGGGTCATGCCTACACGGCTGGTTACGACGCTGGCCGTTTCTTGACACGGCCGCTGAATCCATATGCCTGCTATAGCTTGGGCTCCGGCTTGGGCGAGGGATTGAACGAATTCTATCTCGACTATAAGAGTATGACTCCTGCTGTGACAGAGCCGTCTGAAGAAGTTTTTTGACCCTTCGTGTTTTGATCGCCGTCGGAGAGTCACCTTCCACGGGGAGAGCCGCCAAACGCGCCATGCAGCGATCAGATTCTCCAGAGGGCTAGGAAAATGACCCGGTGGGGTCGGTGTATAACAAGGCGGAGCAGTGTTCACACGAGGGGGTTCCATAGCCCGCGGCTGACCCGGTGCCCCAGCCCCAAGTGTTGTAATCCGGTTTGCCTCCGGCGGGTTACTGGGACCGGCTCCGGGTGTGTGGAAGAGGTTCCTAGGATCGTAAGTCAGGGGCAGACATGATTGAGTCTTCTGGTGCCTTCTCCTCATGACCTCGTTTGATGCGTTCTGATTCATTGAGAGCTGAAAAGCCTCTGATTGAAGCTGCTGAGCCCGAGCGTCCAAAGCCGTCCGCTCTACAGCCATCCTGACGTCCTCCGCTGCCAAGTTTTCCTTGGCCCGAGCTACCTCCCAACGTAACCGTGCCATCTCCGCATCGTGCTGAGCCTTATCCGCCGGTTCAACCACGACAGTTAACATGGACGTCATCCTATCCATGAGATCCATCAGCACTTGAGCCGGTGGGCGCGCAGGGTCTCCTGACCCGGCCGCTGCCGTCTCGGTGGTTACTGTTGTAGCAGCCATAGAGTTTTGAGCAGTCTGCGTACCAGTCATGAAGATCCCCGCTCTGTTCGGTGGCTCAGAGGGTCCGGAATATTGCTGCCATCGGAACAGCCCCCAAGCCCGCCATCTTGTAGTTGATACAACGAATCCGTCTCGCCTGTGGATGACTCACCGTCAGAACAGATGGCCGTCTTACCGCCATCCACAGATCCTTCAGAGAACTCCCCTCCATGGATGCAACCCACGAAGGCACGCCTCACGGCGGGATGAGTCCGGGCGGGTCTCACACGCTGAGCCATCTCGATGAGGGCGGTGCAGATATTCGGCTCAGGGCCCGGCTCGCCGATCCGGCCGATGAAGATGTTGATTCCGCCGAAGGGGACCCGGTACCCGTACTCACATGAGTCGGCATCGGGGCCCCAGCCTGTGTCGTCGATGTAGAGCTTGCCGCGACGACTCTTGGTCATCCGGCCCATAGTGTAACCCTTGAGCCCTTCGAAGTTGCCCTGCAAGAACTCAAATCCACCGTGCGCTGGCCCCACGGTGGGCGCCAACTGTCGTGGAATTGCCACGGCACATGTCCTAGCAAAAGGACTTAGTCGTGTAGCCATCGAAACTAGGAAGCTTAAAGGGGTTAATCGGGAGAAAGGACACGAGAGGTTTTATACTGGTTCGGCCCCTTGCGGTGAAGGTGAAGCCTAGTCCAGTTGATGTGGTATTGCTAGGTATCGATGACCAAGGAGTGAAATACGCTAGCTTGGCTCTAGATTTGTTGTTTCTTGCCCTAAGCCGCCGCGGGGTCATCCCCTTATATACACGGGTTGACGCCCTGCGGCCTACAGAGTCCCGGCCGGCTCATACAATGTGTCCGGCTCGGTGACAACTCTTACATACCTTATCTTACAAGTCTTATTCATACATGGCGGTTTACACTTACGGGCCTTAAGCCGCCTCTGGGCTTGGGCCTACTACAAGCTTTGTCATAAACCGTCACCTTGTATACTCTTTGGGCTTCCTTTTAAGTAACCCGCCATTGGGATTGGCCCGGCCCCTCTTGGGTGGGTAATACCTGGTAGTCATATCCCCAACATTAGGCCCTAGGTTGATTTCAACTTTGTTCTTGTCAATCTCCAACACTTAGAAAAAATCTATCTATTACTGCCGCGAAAGCCTTGTAACCCGCCATGACGTCATCTCCGGATTTTTCGGAAAACCGCCATGATGTCATCTTTTAACGGATCCTTATCTTAAATGTCTTCCGAAAATCGAGGCGTCCGTTTAGTTGGATAATCATTATTTTGTCCTTCCTTGATTTTCGTGCCTGCCTGTTCACCTATCCCCTTATAATTAGGTATGACCGGCCTTCCTCAGTCATCTTCTTCTTCCTCTCGCAACCCCTCTGTCGCTCGAGCTCCGCCGCCGCCGCAGCGCTCAATGTCATCCTCAACCTCGGCCGCTGCATCACCCTGAGCTTGTCTAGAGAACGGCGGCGATCCTCCGTAGTAGATCTGCGTTCGTAAGTCCTTGCTTTCCCATACCTTAGATCTGCATTTAGGGTTTGTGAGTTCCTTCTGTGTTCTTCGCCGTTCGTCGTGGTTTCTTTGTAGTTTCTCCACCACATCCTCCTTTGATCTAAAATAAGTATATAACTCATGCGGTAGTTGTTTTGCATCCATTCCAGATGCTAGCAGATCCCTTTTTCTCGTACAAAGGTCTCCTCAAAACTGATGAACTCCTCTGTGCTGGTTTTTAGGTCTAGATTTATTTTCCTTTTTTGAACCATCTTGATCCAAAATAAGAGCAACAACTTGTGAAACTTGTTTATCTCAGTATTTAGCCAATTCTGTCTCAAGCAACCTTCGAATATCTTTAGTCATGGCGGCTTATCATGCCTTCTCATTTTTCCTTTATATATCATTAGCCCTTACTTAAGGCGCCATTACTCATCTGTACTATATCATTAACCTGTAACTCCACTAATTAATTTGAACCGGCAAATTACTTTCTTTTCAGCTTGTCCTTTTTCCCGTCAAAGACGCCAACAGTCTGCAACTGGGTCCCTTCCACAGTCACTGATGACACTTTGAAGGATTTTGTCACCATCGTATTTTGGCCAGAGAAAAAAAATATGTCTTATCGTGCCCCTGACCCGGACGAAGAACGACCTCAGCCCAAAGATGGTGAAGTCATTATCTTTACTGATCATATGAACCGGGGGTTTTCACCACCCGGCTCAAAATTCTTCAGAGATGTTCTACATTTTTTCAAGCTTCATCCTCAAGATCTTGGACCCAACTCCATATCCAACATCTGCAATTTTAAAGTTCTCTGTGAGGTTTATCTTCCAGAAGAACCTATCGTTGAACTCTTTAGAGAATATTTCTATCTGAACCGCCAGAATGAATGCACCAATGGCCCTAGGTTGGAACTCGGTGGAATTTCGATTCAGTGACGGCAGGGTGCTGTCTTTCCCTTAGTAGTCTTACCAAGCCATCTCAAGGATTGGAACCAAACTTGGTTTTATTGCAAAGACACATCGCCAGCTGATGAAAAACCACTGCCGGGTTATCGCGTGGAGCGTCTTGACTCTAAGTTTGTGCTCCCTGACAAGCTGACTGCCGTTGAACATAAGAAGCTCATACCATCCATCAAAAGGATTCAAGCCTTGTTGGGAAACGGCCTAACTGGAGTTGACCTGATCCGTTGTTGGATCGCATGGCGGGTCATCCCTCTGAGCTGCCGATCCAACTTGATGTATAAATATGGCGGAGGCCCAGATGACCCTCTGCGTCGTAGTTCTGTACAACTGACTGAAGAGGCCATTGTTGAAATGTCAACCACCCTCGTAAACAGTAAATACAAGGACCGCAGTAAAGTTGGATTGAATCCTTTCTGCAAGCTTAACCCGGCTCCAGAGGTAAGTCCCCTTGATTCCCTTTTTTCTTCAGTAGTTAAGTACTTGTCTGACTTTTAACCTGTTATCTGCCTACAGGCCAAATCTGACTTTTGGAAGGCCAAATATGATCATGAAGCTGCCAAGAAGGCTAGAGCCGCCGCCATAGCCACCAAGAAGACAACCCGGAAATCCAAGAAGGAAAGAACTGCTTCTGATATGTTCAAGCTGGATGATATTTTTGAGTCGGAGGTAGCCCTTGACTCTCTTGGCCTGCTTTTTAACAATCTTATTGACACTGACTATTGCCAGGATGACACGGGGGCCAGCCAGGCAGTAGAAGAAAAGGTAACTATTTCCTCCGACTCAGCCCCTTTGCCAAGACAGAAACCTCGACTGGTAACCCGGAAAGTAAGGTTTTCACACCCTTTGGCTTATTTGGATCCTCATTTTCTTTTGAAATAGCAGCAACATGAGAGCCGCCGTCAGGCCCAGACCAACGATGATAATGAACTGCCCACCGGCTTACCAAAAACTCCTCGGAAACGCCAGAACGAGGTTTCTTTCACCTTTGACTTTTTCTTTTGTCAATGAATCTATTTCCTTGCTCTCTTAACTATAATTTTACTATTGTAGGAAGTTTCTCGCTCTTCTGGCGATTCTTCACAAACTCAATTTTTGGCTTTTAAGACTGCCCCTGGGTAAAGAAAATCATCTTTCTTCTGCATCTTTAAGACTGCATCATTATACTAACTCATGAAATCCTTCTTAGCGGCCAAGCAAAGCCCAAGAAAGCCAAGGTGACTAAGCCGGCGGAAGACCCGAAAGACCCTACTCCTGAACCGACAATACCAACCCCTGCTCTTGATCAATCTGAAGCACCAGAAGACCCTGCTGTCAACATTCAACCCGACCTTCCTGAGTCGTCAGCTGATGAAACCATTCTCAATCCATCCACCGTCGGGTCGTCCAGCTCAGCTAACTCGCCGGCGCCTTCTGACAATGACGTCCTAATCACTGGTAGCAGATTCGTTGAGCCGGTCAATTCAACTGTACTGGCCAGGCACTCTGCCAAACAAGAGGCTTTGGAAAGGCCGAAAGTGCGATTTGACGTCTCTCACTATGGTCAGCTGAATGTTAGTGACGTGTTGTCTGGATACCTCAGTCATGTGCATTCCAGCCGTGGCTCTGAAATTGAGATGGTCAAACAGTTGCAATTGAAATATGAGGTATGTTCTCCGGCTTTCATTAGTTTACATATGCTCTGCCAGCCCCCAAGTCTCCGGATGATGATGAACCTGAATGATCTGTAGACTTGTGATATAGGTTGATGCTCTGTCTTAGATTTTCCCTAAATCCATTGGATTAGCATAAATTTCACCTATAGTCCCCAAGGCCGGCTTAATTTATCATGAATGAACCGGTACTTGACTTCATAACTATCTTGAATCAGTCCAAACAAATAGTGTGATCCGGCTCAAGATGAAAACTTTCTTAATATCATGCATTAGCCTCCAAGTGCTAAGAGTTGTTACTTGTAAAACACTTGGGACTTTAATCATAGAAGAGCCATTTTGCATTTAAAAAATTACTTTAGCAGGCATTAGCCCCCAAGTGCCGAGTGGTGTTGCGTTGCAAAGCACTTGGGACTTTAATCATGATTTCCTTTATTGAAATAAGTTTTTAACACACCTGTGCATGTCTTTAGACCGCCATAACTGAATTGGGTTCTCAATTGACTGATGTAAAGACCCGGCCGCCGGATCAAGAGACTGAGACAAAGAATGCTGACTCCAAACTCCAGTTGAGCCTCTCTGAAGCTGAAAAACTGAAGACCAGTTTTGACACGGAGAAAAAATCCTGGGCCGATGAGAAAACCTTGTTGATACAGCATGCTGAGACAGCCGAGGCGGCTCTCAAGGAGGCTACCACGGCGCTTACCGGCTGAAAAACCGTGTGTCTTAGATGGTCTCCGCAATCTTTGGTGAGTCATTTGTATTATTTACTTAAAATCTAGTTTTGCCAGAAATATAAGCCGCCTGCTTAACCCTTTAAAATACTCATAGGTCCACGGAGTGGCAATCTAAGCCAAAACAGCGTGACAAAACTCAAGGCGATTTACACCCTTGTGGAGCAACTGTACACTGGGGCTCAACGAGCGCTTGCTATTATCTCCCCAGCCAACCAAGGACCAAACCTCTTGAGTGATGTTTTGAAGAAGTTATCTATTTTACCCGCCAAATTCCAAGAGGTCAAGCGGTCTTGTGCGAGAGTCGGAGCCCTAACTGCTCTAAGCCGCTCCAAATCCCGGGTGCCGAAACTAGACCCGGCGGATGTAGCCAAGGGGTATCCCCCCTTGAAGGAAGACGGGACCCCGTTTGATCAAGACGATTTTGTCGCTTGTGTGAGGGGAGTTCGTCCGCAGGCTACTATCCTTGGTGATGAGACCAATGTTGATAAGTATCAGCCGGGTTTTGATGTTGAGAATAAAAAGATGGCGACGCCGTTGTATAAAGTGATAGATCTCATCCCACCGGTTCTCCAACACACCTTTGCCCCAGAAATTGACCCATCTGGACTAATTGACGATGAAGCTGAGTTTTTTGCTCTTCATGGCTTTGATTGGTCTAAGCCCAGTTTCCAACTAGTGGAGGAAGATGAATCGGCGAGGGAGGAGTCGGAACCATCCAACTAATCCAGCTGAGACTTTAATGAACCGGCTCTTAGCATCTGCTTAGGAGACAGAACAGTTTTAACCTTTTTGGGCTCCCAACGCCTTGTAATAGGCTAGCTTTAAAACCCGCATGTTTTGCCTATTCCATCATGCATATCATACTGTGTACGACATTTTATCCGTCATGTCAATATATGATGTATATGCTTTATCATATCTGTAGTGTTTAAACCTGTTCCCGTATGTAAAAGATGAGAAACTGTCCTGGCAGTTTATCGCTGGATGGGTCAAAACACCCAATACATAACTATGAAATTACCATAGTGGAATAATCAAGACCAAATGTAAAGATAAACAAGGCTGAAAAAGCCTTTGATTAAAGAAAAACCCATATAAGTCTGTTTATGAACGCCAATGTCATACCTGCGTTCTTTGACTCTGGACTGCTGGCTTATGTGACCCGGACAGTAAGGGTGACAACCCAATCGTTTTAAAAGTCAATACTCCATATGCCTGACGACTGTTATACATTTGAAACTTACTTTCAAAGAACCAAGCCGGTTTAAATTGAAACCAATCTTATAGTTAGATTTGAGACAACGAAAAACCAATAAAACAAAAGAGTATTTTTCAAACAATGTAAATCAAGCATTAAGAAAAATTTGGAGGCTTCCGATTCAAATACGATCAGTAAACCGGACAAAAGGGGTTAAGCTAGGATTCAGATACAATCATGTAGCCCCTAGTGGCCTTGGCGTTGCGCCGATCAAGAGGGTACCGACATCTATGTTCTCTTTGGTTCGAATATGACCTATGTGTGACAGGAAGCCCCCAAATGATCTTGAGAGGTTTTTAACGACCCTGATTCGAATATGATCTAAGTCGAACTCAAAAGGGGTTAAGCTATGATTCGGATACGATCAAGAAGCTCCCTAGTGAGTCTGGCTTTGCGCCGATCAAGAGGGTTACGACAGCTATGTTCTCTTTTGTTCGAATAGGACCTATGTTTGAACAAGAAGCCCCTAGTGACCATGAAGTTTTAATGGCTTGATTCGAATACGACCATGAGCCGGACCGAGAGGGTTAAGCTAGATTCGAATACGATCAGCCCCCAACTGGTCGTTTAATAATTAAAATAATAAAGATATGTGATCATTGAATATGAAAAGGACAGAGGTCCTGCTTTTTTACTTATCATAATACATACAACGTCAAAGTTTGTACATTATGCGAGCTGGTGGCTCAAGTGTAGTAAGGCCGAATATGAGCAATATTCCATGGCCGGCGGGCCTCCTCCTCCGATTTACGTGAGTCTTTGTGCTCTCGAACATCGATAAGGTAATATGACCCATTGTTTAAGTTCTCGCTGACCACAAAGGGTCCTTCCCAAGGTGGGGATAGCTTGTGCGCATCAGACTGAACCTGGATGAGCCGAAGCACTAAGTCACCTTCTTGAAAGGTTCTGGACTTAACCCGACGACTGTAATAATGGCGCAAGTTCTGCTGGTAAATTGCTGATCGGGCCGCTGCCAAGACTCGCTCCTCATCTATTAAGTCAAGCGCATCCTGTCGAGCTTCCTCATTATCAACTTCAACATAAGCCGCCACGCGGGGCGAGTCATGATGGATGTCACTGGGCAGAACTGCCTCTGCTCCATAAACCATGAAGAAAGGTGTATAACCCGTAGACCTGTTAGGGGTAGTATTGATACTCCATATCACAGAGGGTAATTCTTCCACCCAACAACCCGGCGTCCCTTGTAAAGGGACCATAAGCCGGGGTTTTAGACCTTTCAAGATTTCTTGATTGGCTCTTTCAGTTTGACCATTGGATTGAGGGTGAGCTACTAATGAAACATCAAGCCGGATATGTTCCCGTTGACAGAACTCTTCCATATCTCCTTGGGACAGGTTAGTGCCATTGTCAGTAATAATGCTATGTGGAAAGCCAAAACGAAAGATCACCTTCTTCATAAATTGAACCGCCATGGCCGCATCACACTTACTGACCGGCTCTGCCTCAACCCATTTTGTGAACTTGTCCACTGCCACTAAAAGGTGCGTCTTTTTATCTTTGGACCTTTTGAAAGGTCCAACCATGTCAAGCCCCCAGACTACAAACGGCCAAGTGATTGGAATCATCCGCAATTCTTGAGCCGGCACATGCGCTCGTCGTGCAAATTTTTGACACCCATCGCACCTACTGACCAGATCCTCCGCATCGGCGTGAGCCGTTAGCTAGTAAAAACCATGACGAAAAGCTTTGGCCACCAGAGACTTTGAGCCGGCATGATGGCCACAATCTCCTTCATGGATTTCATGAAGAATTTCTTGACCTTCTTCAGGAGACACACACCGTTGAAACCCTCCGGTGACACTGCGATGATACAACTCACCATTGGAAATTGTCATTGACTTAGACTGCCGGGTTATTTGTAGAGCCAAGGTCTCATCCTCTGGCAACTCACCCCAGGTCATATAAGCCAAATAGGGCACTGTCCAATCTGGAATGACATGAAGAGCCACCACCAATTGTGCTCCACTTGATAACCCTTGAAGTGTCCAGCAACAGCGTCAACCTCACGGTGATAAGCCGCCATGAGAGGGTCCTTGGAATCCCACTTGCCTGATACTTGCCGAGCCACCAAATCTGAGTCACCAAGGCACCGTACACGGCTTAAACTCATCTCTCTAGCCATTCGAAGACCCTGGAGTAAGGCCTCGTAATCAGCTGCATTGTTAGTACAAGCAAACATCAATCGCAACACATAACAAAATTTGTCACCTCGAGGAGAAGTTAAAACAACTCCAGCCCCTGAGCCTTCCAATTGTCTAGACCCATCAAAATGAATCGTCCAATATGTGTTGTCTGGCTTCTCTTCAGGTATCTGCAATTCTTTCCAATCGTTAATGAAGTCCACCAGTGGTTTAGATTTGATGGCAGTACGTGGCACATACTCTAAACCATGAGACCCAAGCTCAATGGCCCACTTGGCGAGTCGTCCTGTGGCTTCTATATTTTGAATAATATCTCCTAAAGGAGAAGAACTAACCACAGTGATAGGATGACCCTGAAAGTAATGCTTAAGCTTCCGGCTTGCCATAAAAACCCCATAAACAAGCTTCTGCCAATGTGGATATCTCTGTTTGGACTCAATGAGCACCTCACTGATGTAATAAAACCGGCCGTTGAGCTGGATGTTCCTTGCCAGCCTCCTTGCGCTCGACCACAATGGCCACACTGACAGCACGTGTGTTTGCAGCCACATATAACAGTAGTGGCTCCTTCTCAATGGGAGAAGCAAGAACCGGCGGCTCGGCGAGCTGTTTTTCAGATCTTCAAAGGCAGAGTTAGCAGCATCACTCCAGACAAAACTATCTGTCTTCTTCATCATTTGATACAACGACATAGCCTTCTCGCCTAACCGGCTTATATGTGTTTGCAGCCACATATAACAGTAGTGGCTCCTTCTCAATGGGAGAAGCAAGAACCGGCGGCTCGGCGAGCTGTTTTTCAGATCTTCAAAGGCAGAGTTAGCAGCATCACTCCAGACAAAACTATCTGTCTTCTTCATCATTTGATACAACGACATAGCCTTCTCGCCTAACCGGCTTATATGTGTTTGCAGCCACATATAACAGTAGTGGCTCCTTCTCAATGGGAGAAGCAAGAACCGGCGGCTCGGCGAGCTGTTTTTCAGATCTTCAAAGGCAGAGTTAGCAGCATCACTCCAGACAAAACTATCTGTCTTCTTCATCATTTGATACAACGGCATAGCCTTCTCGCCTAACCGGCTTATGAACCAGCTTAAAGTTGCGACACGACCTGCCAGCCGCTGAATGTCATTGATGCACGCCGGTTTAGCCAAAGACGTAATCGCCTTAGTTTTCTCCGGGTTAGCCTCAGTGCCTCTGTTAGACACCAAAAAACCCAAAAGTTTGCCAGCTGAGACTCCAAAAACGCACTTGGCCGGGTTAAGCATCATCTTGTAGACCCGGAGATTATCAAAGGTATCCTTTAGATCATCTACCAGAGTTTCCTTCTCTCTGGATTTCACCACTATATCATCCACATAAGCGTGAACATTACGCCCAATCTGATTATGAAGATAGTTCTCACGCACCGCTGATAAGTCGCCTGGGCACTCTTAAGCCCAAAAGGCATAGACACATAGCAGAAGGCTCCAAACGGAGTAATGAAAGATGTCTTCTCCTGGTCCTTAACTGCCATTTTGATCTGATGATAGCCAGAATAAGCATCCAAAAAACTGAAACACTCACAACCCGCCGTAGCATCAATGATTTGATCAATACGAGGGAGAGCAAAAGGATCAGACGGACAAGCCTTGTTTAAATCGGTGTAATCCACACACATACGCCAAGTGCCATTCTTTTTGAGCATAAGCACTGGGTTAGACAACCACAATGGGTGAAAAACTTCAACAATAAACCCGTCCGCCAAGAGCCGGCCACCTCTTCTCCAATAGCCTTGCGTCTTTCCTCATTGAACCATCGAAGAAACTGCCTGACCGGCTTAAACTTGGCGTCAATATTGAGAGTGTGCTCAGCGAGTTCTCTCGGTACACCCGGCATGTCAGAAGGCTTCCATGCAAAGATGTCCCGGTTCTCACGGATGAACTCGATGATCGCGCTTTCCCATTTGGGATCTAAGTTAGGACTGATAATGAATTGTTTGGGCGGCGCCGACGTCGGCGGGCGGCGCGGTGGAGGAACTCCGGAGGGTGGCGCTGCAGACCGGGGTTGCCGGCGAGTGGCGGCGAAGGCGCGCCGGCGGGGAGCGGGCGGCGCTAGGCCGCGGGTGAGGCCGGGCGGCGCGTAGGAGAACGGGCCGTCGGGGGCCCACGCTGGGCCGAGCGGGCTGGCTCGGCGAACAACGGTGGAAGGCCACATGGCGTGCTGTGGTTGGAGCTGGTGCGGCGGCGGGTTTTTGTCTGGTGCGGACCGGACGTGTCCAGCGGCGGAGGGGAGCATGGCTAGGGTTTGGACTGCGCGAAAATTCTGAGGGGATCACATATTTATAAGTAGAGGGACTTTGGATAGTCCAAATGAGGTGTAGTTTTTGCCCACATGTCGTGATCCGATGACGGAGGACATGGAGATGGTTTAGATGGGTTATTGGGCCATTTTGGAGGGGTGTTGGGCCGCAACACACAAGAGGCTCTTGCGGTTAACCGGTTAATCGTTCGAGCATCAAACGGCCTCCAAATGGAACGAAATTTGACAGGCGGTCTACCGGTGGTGTGCCAAGGCCACTTGGAAAATCTTGGTCCATTCCGAGAACGTTTAACACCCGCTCACGAAAAGAGACAAGAGGGTGTGCCGGTGCATGTAGGAGTGTATGATTGCGAAACGGACAACGGGGAAAAAGCTCGGATGCATGAGACGAACACGAATGCAAATGCGATGCACATGATGACATGATATGAAATGCATGACATGAAAAAAAAATGCAAAACAAAGACAAAACCCAACCACGAAGGGAGTATCATAACTTAAAGCCAAAAATGGCATGAGTCGGGGTTACAAATATGGCAAGTTACATCCGGGGTGTTACAACACTCCACCACTATGAGAGGATCTCATCCCGAGATCTAGGACTAAAAGAACTTCGGATATTCAGAATGGAGGTGATCCTCATGCTCCCAGGTGGCTTCTCGGTGGGAATGGTGTGACCACTTCACTTTCAGGAATTTGATTGACTTGTTGCGAGTCTTGCGCTCGGTTTCTTCAAGAATAGCAACAGGACGCTCATAATAAGACATGTCTTCTTAGAGATCAATCTCTTCGAAGTTGATGGTGCGCTCAGGAGTCTTGAAGCACTTGCGAAGCTGTCACATGTGAAACACATCGTGCACATTTGCGAAGTTGGACGGAAGCTCAAGTTGATAGGCGAGGTCGCCTCTTTTACCAATGATCTTGAGAGGCCCCATGTATCTAGGGGCAAGCTTCCCTTTGATACCGAAGCGACGAGTGCCTTTCATTGGAGGGACGCGGAGGTAGAAATGGTCTCCGATCTCGAAAGCCAAGTCACGGTGCTTGCTATCATACTAACTCTTCTGGCGCGATTGCGAGGCTTTGAGATTTTCACAGATGACTTCACACATTTCTTCAGCTTCTGTGATTAAGTCATTGCCAAGAAGTTGGCGTTCACCAGTCTCTGACCAATTGAGAGGAGTATGACACTTTCTGCCATAGAGAATTTCGAATTGGGCCTTGCCCGAACTCGATTGGAAGCTGTTGTTGTAGGAGAACTCGGCATATGGAAGACAATCTTCCCACTTCATACCGAAGGAAATGACACAAGCCCTAATCATATCTTCAAGGATTTGATTGACTCGCTCGACTTGGCCACTAGTTTGAGGACGGAAAGCTGTGCTGAAGCGAATATTGGTGCCCATGGCCTTCTAGAAGGAGTCCCAGAGGTTGGAGGTGAAAATGCTTCCACGATCCAAAGATATCAATTGTGGAATACCATGTAAGGAGACAATCCTGGAGGTGTATAGCTCTGCCAACTAAGCTGCTGTGATAGATTCTTTGATTGGGAGGAAATGAGCCACTTTTGTAAGCTTGTCGATGACAATGAAGATAGCATCGTTTCCGTGCTTGGACTTGGGAAATCCAGTAACGAAGTCTATTTCAATATGGTCAAACTTCCATTCTGGAATAGCAAGAGGTTGGAGGAGACCAGCTGGTCGTTGGTGTTCTGCTTTCACCCTTCTGCAGACATCACATTCATTCACGAATTGAGCAATTTCTCGCTTCATTCGAGTCCACCAGTACGACTGCTTGAGGTCATGGTACATCTTCATACTTCCAGGATGAATGGATAGAAGGGAATTGTGCACTCCGTTCATAATGACTTTCCTTAGATCACCTTTAGGAACCACAATCCGGTCCTCGAAGAATAGAGTGTCTTTGTCATCAATGCGATAGCACTTGTATTTGGGTTGGCTCTTGGCAATCCCACGTTTCACCTTCTTCACGGCATCCAGGAGTTGTGCCTCACGAATTTGATCTGCCAAAGTAGGAGAGACTTGGAGGTTGGCAAGAAAGCCCTGAGGAACAACTTAGAGATTCAGTTTGAGGAAAGCTTCACAAAGGTCCGGTTGGAAGGGTTTGAGAATTAAGCTGTTGCAGTAAGCCTTCCCGCTCAAAGCATCTGCAATGACATTGGCCTTGCCTGGAGTATATTCAATACTCGCATTGTATTCTTGAATCATTTTGACCCATCAAGTCTACCTGAGGTTGAGGTTGGGTTGAGTGAAGATGCATGTACTTGAGGCTCTTATTGTTTGTGAAGATGTCCACTTTCCTTCCCAACAAGAGATGTCTCCACGTTAATAATGCATGGACAACTGCCACCAACTCAAGATCGTGACTGGGGTAGTTCCTTTCGTTGGGCTTCAACTGGCGAGAGGTAGAAGCCACAACTTTCTTCTCTTTCATTAACACAGCACCGAGACCTTGCAAGGAAGCATCACATCAAACTTCGAATGGCTTGGACTCGTCAGGAGGAGTCAAGACAGGAGCTGTGACTAACTTCTCTTTGAGGGTGTTGAAATCAACGTCACATTCAGGCGTTCATACATACTTGACATGCTTCTGGAGGAGGTTGGAAAGAGGCTTTGCAATCTTAGAGAAATTCTCAACGAATGTTCGACAATAGCTTGCAAGCCCAAGAAAACTGCGGAGCTGTTTGACATTCTGAGGAGGTTCCCAACTCACAATTGCAGACACCTTCTCAGGATTAACAGCGATGCCCTTGGCTGAGATGACATGACCAAGGTAAAGAACTTTGTCAAGCCAGAACTCACACTTGGAAAACTTCGCATAGAATTGATGCTCTCTGAGTTTGTCAAGCACCAATCTCAAATGCTTGGCATGATCCTCCTTATTCTTGGAAAAGACCAAGATATCATCGAGATACACCAGGACGAAATCATTTGTGTAAGGGTTGAAGATGAATTTCATCATGCGAGAGAACGTTGGACGAGCATTGACAAGGCCGAAAGACATGAAAGTATATTCATAAGAACCATAGCTTGTTCTGAATGCTTTCTTGGGGATATCTTGTTCACGAATGTGAATCTGATGATAACCCATACAGAGGTCAAGCTTGGAGAAAACTTTAGCACCTTTAAGTTGCTCAAAAAGCTCATTGATGTTGGGAAGTGGATACTTGTTCTTTATTGTCTTATTGTTCAATGGATGGTAGTCGACGCGGAGTCGTTCCGTTCCATCCTTCTTCTTGACAAAAAGGACACCACAACCCCATGGAGATGAACTCAGTCTGATCAGACCCATACACTCTTGTTCATCGAGTTGTTTCTTCAACTCCTTCAACTCCTATGATCCAAGCTTATAAGGATGCTTGCAAACATGTTCTGTGCCAGGCTCAAGACCGATAACGTATTCAACTGGCCGGTGAGGAGGCATTCCCGGAAGCTCTTCTGGAAAGACGTCTTGATATTCACAAACGACTAGAATCTAAGAGATGGCATTCAACTCGCCATTCTCATTGAGAGAAAACAGTCAAATAGTTTCATCTCGAGCGGCATAGATGATCACATCCTCTGAAGAGTGTGTCAATTGAATCTTCCTGGCAGCACAATCAAGCTGAGCCTTGTGCTTAGAAAGCCAGTCCATGCCGAGAATTAGATCAATATCCGAGTCGCCAAGAACCATTGGAGAAGATAGAAATTTATAGTTTCCCATCTTGATGGAAACATCCAGAGCCACCAAACTGGCACTCAACCGTTTACCCGGAGAAATGATATCCATGGGTTTACCCAAATGAGAAGAAGTGAATTCATGCTTGGCAAAGAACGGTCTTGACATGAAACAATGCAATGCACCAGTGTCGAAAAGAACTTTTGCAGGAATAGAGTTAACTGGAAGGTTACCCATGATCACATCTGAAGAATCCTCTGCCTGAGCTGCGTTCATCATGTTCACCTTAGCATGCTTGGGATTATGCTTGACCACTGCATTGCTTGAAGATCTCACAGGAGGAGGAGGCAGAAGGCTCCTTTGGTTGAAGCATTTGTTTGCATAGTGCCCCTTCTGCTGACACTTGTTGCAAGTAACCTCTGAGAGCGGACGGTGATAAGGAGCACTTGACCTTGGAGTTTGGGACTGAGCTTTGTTCTGATAGACTGGGTTGGGTGGGTGGGAAGATCTATTGCCACCTTTGCTCTTCTGCTGGTAGGGCTGGCGAAACGGAGGAGGAGGCAACCAGAACTTCTGTTGCTTAGCTGCCACTTGTGATGAAGAAGAAGATTGAACTGCATCCCTGACTCTCTTCTTAGATGCCTCACACTTGAGATGAGCAGCTTCTTGCTTTAGTGCCATGTTATAGAATTGATCGAACATGGTCGGCTCAATAAGCATGAGAGCTAACTGCAGATCTTCTCTAAGGACACCTCTAAATTGATAGATCATACTCTTTTCATCAGGAACGTATTGTTTAGCGAAGCGAGCAAGTTTCTGGAACTAGATATTGTATTGATACACGGACATGATGCCTTGCTTGAGATTGCGGAACTCCTCACGCTTGCTCTCAGCAACACTGGGTGGGATATGATGAGCTTTGAAGTCTTGACGGAAATCACCCCAGGTAATCACACGACCTCCTCTGGAATCTCTGTATTGTTGATACCACTCAGCAGCTTGGTCCTTGAGTTGAAACGAAGCAAACTTGACAAAGTCCTCAAGCCTGACATTGCTACATTCAAAATGCTTGCAAATGTCCACGAGCCAATCGTCGACGTCTGTGGCCTCGGCACACTTGCTGAAGGACTTTGGCTGGTTTGCGAGGAACTCGTTGAGGGTAGCAAACTGAGGCTGATTGTTGCCTTGGCCTTGATTTCCTTGGTTGCCTTGCCCTTGGTTGCACTCTTGCGAGAGTTGCAAAAGCATCCGAGGGTTGGCGTTGGTGGCTGCCATGACAGCTTGCCATGCCTCCGGAGGTGGAGGTGGTGGCGGAGGGTTCGACTGATCCCCATCATTACAGTCCGGATTCTGACGCGTTGGAGGAGCCATCCCGAAGAGGGTGACATCCGTTAGAATATTGAAAGATAGAAATTCAAGCTGAATCAATGGATCAAAATTGCAACATGTAGTCTTACAATAAACATTAAACCAAGGATGAACGAATGAATTCCAAAGTAAATCATCACACGTCCGTAAGGTTGAGAAGCCACTTAGATAAAGGTAGATGAATAAAGCAACAAGGTATGAATATGAACAAATAAGTGGTAAGGATTACCCAATCACAAACCAAATATCTATGGGAAGAAATTCTAGAGCTACTTGAATTCCCACCTATAAAACTCCCGAAACTTTCTAGTTATGCAATCAGGTGTTGGGGATACAAGGGAAGCATAATATCTCACCCAAACTAACAATTCCTACATCCAGCTGTATCCATCCTTCAACACATAACCAAGAAACCTTCGGAAATCATGTACCTCAACCTTCGAAAAGTATCCATTATACGAGTTATGGCAATACTCCCAAACTCCTGCCCCAGTACAAGGTGGCGTCGAGGTTATCTCACCAACAACTACATAAAAGAGATTTTCGATGTCGGCGAACTCAGGTATTGCAGAACTGTAATGATAAAAATGTGACGACAACACCTCGGAGCTCAACTCCCCGAGACACTGCCACAACCCCTAAATGTCAGGAGGCACCAAGAACAATGTTCTCGTCACAAGACTATTGGAACGATTCCAAGATACCCGCGTGATCCTAAATTTTTTTAGTGAATTTTTGAGGAGAGAAGAGTCAAAACTTCTAGGTCAGGAGGCCTCACTAGAGCAACGAAGGGACTGAGGCGTAAAAAGAATCCTACTCTCCGATATATATAATCCTAAGACTCAAAACATTTTGTTCTAGACTCAACAACGTCAGCGATTCAATCAACCAGGGAGCTCCTAAGTCGGGGATGGCTCTGATTACCAACTTGTCACACCCACAATGCAGCTATATCTCCCACGTGTCGGGGCACGACTTAGAGGCATAGCCGCATGGTAGGCTTGTCACAAGAGGGGTAATCATCACACATCCCATGTACTGAATAAGAAAGGGATAAAGATTTGGCTTACAATCGCCACTTCACACAATACATAATTAATTCATACATCATCCAAAATACAATCAAAGGTCTGACTTCGGAACCAAAATAAAGGAAGACAACCCAAAATGCTAGATCCCCGATCGTCCCAACTGGGCTCCACTACTGATCATCCAGAAAAGAAACATAGTAACGGCCCGAATCCTCGTCAAACTCCCGCGTGAGTTCGGTGGCATCACTTGCACTGGTATCCTTGGCACCAGCAACTGTTTGGAAGTATCCGTGAGTCATGAGGACTCAGCAATCTCACATCGGCGAGATCAAGACTATTTAAGTTTATGGGTAGGAAAGGGTAGTGAGGTGGAGCTGCTGCAAGCACTAAGCATATATGATGGCTAATATACTCAAATAAGAGCGAGAAGAGAAGCAACGCATTGTCGAGAAGCTAGAAGTGATCAAGAAGTGATCCTGAAGCTACTTACGTTCAAGAATAACACAAGGCCGTGTTCACTTCCCGGACTCCGCCGAAAAGAGGCCATCACGGCTACACACGTGGTTGATTCATTTTAATTAAGTTAAGTGTCATGTTCTCTACAACCGGATATTAACAAATTCCCATCTGCCACATAACCGCGGGCATGGCTCTCGAAAGTTTATACCCTGCAGGGGTGTCCCAACCAAGGCCATCACAAGCTCTCACGGTCAACAAAGGATATCCATTCTCCTGAGAAGACCCGATCAGTCTGGGAATCCCGGTTACAAGACATTTCGACAATGGTAAAACAAGACCAGCAAAGCCGCTCGATGTGCCGACAAATCTCGATAGGAGTCGCACACATCTCGTTCTCAGGGCACACCGGATAGGTCAAGCTACGAGTAAAACCAACCCTCAAGTTTCCTAGAGGTGGCCCCACAGGCTGCCCGTTTCGGACCAACACTCAGAGGAGCACTGGCCCGGGGGGGGGGGGGTTAAAATAAAGATGACCCTTGAGTCTGCAGAACTCAAGGGAAAGGTATATGGTGGTAGGTAGGCAAATGGTAAAACTAAGGTTGGGCCTTGCTGGAGGAGTTTTATTCAAGGCGAACTGTCAAGGGGTTCCCATAACACCCAACCGCATAAGGAACACAAAATCAAGGAACATAACACCGGTATGACGGAAACTAAGGCGACAAGAGTGGAACAAAACACCAGGCATAAGGCCGAGTCTTCCACCCTTTACCAAGTATATAGATGCATTAAAGTAAATAAGATATAATAATGATATCCCAACAAATCCATGTTCCAACATGGAACAAACTTCAACTTCACCTGCAACTAGCAACACTATAAGAGGGGCTGAGCAAAAGCGGTAACATAACCAAACAATGGTTTGCTAGGAAAGGTGGGTTAGAGGCTTGACATGGCAATATGGGAGGCATGATATAGCAAGTGGTAGGTAGGGCGACAGAGAGATAGAACGAACAACTAGCAAGCAAAGATAGAAGTGATTTCGAGGGTATGGTCATCTTGCCTGCAAAATTCTTTGAGTTGTCAAAAGCTTGATCCTCTATAGCGTACTCAACAGGTTCCTCGTTCACGTACTCGTCTCCCGGCTCTACCCAAGGCAAGAACAAAAGCAAATGGAACAACAATCAATCACGGTGCAATGCACAAGCAACATGATGCAATACATGGCATGATATGCAAGACATGATATGCAATGCATATGCATGCTCCGGAAGGGCAAGAATGATCAAGGCATCAACTTGGCAAACAAAGTAGTCCGCTGGAAAGATGAGATGATTTCGATTGAAAACGATATAAAGATCACCGGAAACGGATGCATGGTTTGCAAATGGAAAGCATCACAAGAATGACACAAAACTGCGATTAACAACATGATGCCACTTAGAATGCAACAAGAAACTAAGCTACTGCACTCCAACATAAAAACAAAGCATATGTAAGTGATGTACAAGAGATGCTTAACAAAACATGAACACTGAGCTACGGCCAAATCACACTAGAACATGTTCAAACAAGCATGGCAAAAGTGCAAAAGATATCAGCATCACAAACTTAGTAAAAAAATACTAACATGTCAAAAACAACATCAGGAAGCAATGTTTAGATCAAGAAAACATCATGCTACGGGAACATATCATAGCAAACCAAGGCACGACATTATTCTACTAAAAGCATAGATCAAAAGCCCCTTACTGAACATGAGCCAAAAAGGCACAAAAGATATGATGGCACCCATGTAAACATAGAAAGTTTTATTAACAACTTCAGACTTAGGAGAAAAACAGAGCATGACAATATAAGCATACCAGTAGCAAGATGACATGTTCATGAAGCTAACCATGGCAACAGTAAGTTAATAGGATGCATGCATCACTAGCAACAACCATGGCAATATTGATTAACATGTTAACATTCTGCCAGGAACATTTTATAGCAAAAGTAGAGCAAGCAAATGACATGCTAGACAACTCCATAATTGCAAACAGGGGCATGGATGGATAGAGCATAAAAACATGTTTAAAACACCTTACTTAAGTATCCCAAAATAAGCATGGATCTCACTGAAGCATCAAGTTGACATGGCATCAAAATAACAACAGGAAAAGACTTAGCAAAATCCCAAGTCCCCGAAAACAGCAACATCACGAAGCCTAGTTTGCATGCTTGTGCTAGTCACCACATAGATCACAAAAATACAGGACAAGCACCTCTGTAAATATGGCATGATGTAGTTCAAAACACATGTAGACCTTAAGCTCATACGATGCACACATCAAATGCAATAAAAATGACAAAACCTCATGATCTGCTAAGTACCAGCAGTTGCAATTTATAGCACTCTCGCATCAATTAAAAATGCATCATAATGAACAGTAACATGCATGAAAATGCTTCTAGCATGGAGAGCTCAACGAGACGAAACAATTCGACATATCATATGCATGAACCAGAGTCACAGTCACCGAGATATGATGCGATGAAGAAGGCTTAAAAATGTTAGGGGAAATGGGGACTTAGGCGAAATATACCCTCTCGGTCCAAATCTAGAGTTTGGGCTGCACGGTTCAAGAGGCAGCCGAATCTCGAGCTCGCCGGAGACGAGGCGACGGTGGCCGGAGTGGGTCGGATCCGGCCGGGACGAAGTGGATCCCGATGGCAGCGAGGTCCCACGGAGGCGGCGAGGCGCGGGACGCGCTAGGCGGCGTCCGACATCGGCGGGCGACGCGGTGGAGGAGCTCCGGCAGCCGGCCCTGCAGATCGGGGTCGCCGGCGGGGAGCGGGCGGCGGACGGGCGACACTAGGCCACGGGGGAGGCCGGGCGGTGGGCGGGCGAACGGGCCGTCGGGGCCTCGCGCTGGGCCGAGCGGGCCAGCACGGCGGACGGCGGCGGAAGGACACATGGCGCGCTGCGGTTGGCGCGGGTGCGGCGATGGGTTTTTGTCCGGTGCGGACTGGACATGTCCGGCGGTGGAAGGGAGCGGGGCTAGGGTTTGGACTGCGTGAAAATTCGGAGGGGATCACATATTTATAGGTAGAGGGAGTTTGGAGTGTCCAAATGAGGTGTAGTTTTCGCCCACACGATCGTGATCCGACGACGGAGGACATGAAGATGGTTTAGATGGGTTATTGGGCCGTTTTGGAGGGGTGTTGTGCTGCAAGACACAAGAGGCTCTTGCGGTTACCCAGTTAACCGTTGGAGCCGGGGCGACGCGCGGGCGAACTGGCCATCAGGGGCCCGCGCTGGGACAAGCGGGCCGGCGTGGTGGATGGCGGCGGAAGGCCATGTCGTGCGCTACGGTTGGCGCGGGTGCGGCGGTGGGTTTTTGTCTAGTGCGGACCGGACGTGTCCGGCAGCGGAGGGGAGCGGGGCTAGGGTTTGGACTGTGCGAAAATTCGGAGGGGATCACATATTTATAGGTAGAGGGAGTTTGGAGTGTCCAAATGAGGTGTAGTTTTCGCCCACACGATCGTGATCCTACGACGGAGGACATGTAGATGGTTTAGATGGGTTATTGGGCCGTTTTGGAGGGGTTTTGTGCTGCAACACACAAGAGGCTCTTGCGGTAACCCGGTTAATCGTTGGAGCATCAAACGGCCTCAAAATGGAACGAAATTTGACAGGCGGTCTACCGGTGGTGTACCAAGGCCACTTGGCAAATATCGTTCCATTCTGAGAACATTTAGCACCCGCTCATGGAAAGAGACAAGAGGGTTGCGCCGATGCATGTAGGAGTGTCGGATTGCGAAACGGACAACGGGGAGGAAAAAGCTCGGATGCATGAGACGAACACGAATGCAAATGCGATGCACATGATGACATGATATGAAATGCATGACATGAAAAAAATGCAAAACGAAGATGGAACCCAACCTTGAAGGGAATCTCATAACTTAAAGCCGAAAATGGCAAGAGTCGGAGTTACAAATATGGCAAGTTACACCCGGGGTGTTACAACACTCCACCACTACGAGAGGATCTCGTCCCGAGATATAGGACTGAAAGAACTCCGGATATTCGGAATGGAGGTGATCCTCGCGCTCCCAGGTGGCTTCTCGGTCGGAATGGTGTGACCACTTCAGTTTCAGGAATTTGATTGACTTGTTGTGAGTCTTGCGCTCGGTTTCTTCAAGAATAGCAATGGGATGCTCATGATAAGACATGTCTTCTTGGAGATCAATCTCTTCAAAGTTGATGGTGCGTTCAGGAGTCTTGAAGCACTTGCGAAGCTGTGACACGTGAAACACATCGTGCACATTTGCGAAGTTGGAAGGAAGCTCAAGTTGATAGGCGAGGTCGCCTCTTTTACCAATGATCTTGAAAGGACCCATGTATCTAGGGGCAAGCTTCCCTTTGATACCGAAGTGACGAGTGCCTTTCATTGGAGAGACGCAGAGGTAGACATGGTCTCCGATCTTGAAAGCCAAGTCACGGTGCTTGATATCATAGTAACTCTTCTGGCGCGATTGCGCGGCTTTGAGATTTTCACGGATGACTTTACACATTTCTTCAGCTTCTGTGATTAAGTCATTCCCAAGAAGTTGGCGTTCACTAGTCTCTGACCAATTGAGAGGAGTACGACACTTTCTGCCATAGAGAATTTCGAATGGGGCCTTGCCCGAACTCGCTTGTGCTGTTTTTGTAGGAGAACTCGGCATATGGAAGACAATCTTCCCACTTCATAACGAAGGAAATGACACAAACCCTGGGCATATCTTCAAGGATTTGATTGACTCGCTTGACTTGACCGCAAGTTTGGTTTGGCCTACTAGATTTATCTTTCTTTCAATGGGAGAAGTGCTTAACTTTGGGTTCAATCTTGTGGTGCTCGATCCAAGTGACAGAAAGGGAACCGACACATATTGTATTGTTGCCATCGAGGATAAAAAGATGGGGTTTATATCATATTGCATGATTTTATCCCTCTACATCATGTCATCTTACTTAAAGCATTACTCTGTTCTTATGAACTTAATACTCTAGATGCATGCTGGATAGCGGTCGATGTGTGGAGTAATAGTAGTAGATGCAGAATTGTTTCGGTCTACTTGTCACGGACATGATGCCTATATACATGATCATACCTAGATATTCTCATAATTATTCGCTTTTCTATCAATTGCTCGACAGTAATTCGTTTACCCACCGTAATACTTATGCTCTTGAGAGAAGCCACTAGTGAAACCTATGGCCCCCAGGTCTATCTTCCATCATATTAATATTCCAACACTTAGTTATTTCTATTGCCGTTCATTTTACTTTGCATCTTTATTTCTCTCTATCATAAAAATACCAAAAATATTATCTTATCATATCTATCAGATCTCACTCTCGTAAGTGACCGTGAAGGGATTGACAACCCCTTTATCGCATTGGTTGTGAGATTCTTATTTGTTTGTGTAGGTGCATGGGACTCGAGCGTGATCTCCTACTGGATTGATACCTTGGTTCTCAAAAACTGAGGGAAATACTTACGCTACTTTACTGCATCACCCTTTCCTCTTCAAGGGAAAACCAGCGCAGTGCGCAAGAGGTAGCAAGAAGGATTTCTGGCACCGTTGACGGGGAGATTCGCACCAAGTCAAGTCAAGATTTGACTCCCGACAACGAGCCATTTCTGGTACTGTTGCCGGAGAGTCTATGCACAAGTCAAGACATACCAAGTACCCATCACAAACTCTTATCCGTCGCATTACATTATTTGCCATTTTCCTCTCGTTTTCCTCTCCCCCACTTCACCCTTGCCGTTTTATTCACCCTCTTTTTCCGTTCCCCTTGTCCTTTTTCTATTTGCCTTTTTTATTTCTTTTTCGCTTGTTTCTTGTTTGCTCGTGTGTTGGATTGCTTGCTTGTCACAATGGCTCAAGACAATACCAAATTGTGTGACTTTACCAATACCAACAACAATGATTTTCTTAGCACTCCGATTGCTCCTCTTACCGTTGCTGAATCTTGTGAAATTAATGCTGCTTTGTTGAATCTTGTCATGAAAGATCAATTCGTCGGCCTTCCTAGTGAAGATGACGCTACCCATCTAAATAGCTTTGTTGATTTGTGTGATATGCAAAAGAAGAAAGATGTGGAAAATGATATTGTTAAATTGAAGCTATTCCCTTTTTCCCTTAGACATTGTGCTAAAGCTTGGTTTTCGTCTTGGCCTAAAAATAGTATTGATTCATGGAATAAGTGCAAAGATGCTTTTATCTCTAAGTATTTTCCTCCCGCTAAGATCATCTCTCTTAGAAACGATATTATGAATTTTAAGCAACTTGATCATGAACATGTTGCACAATCTTGGGAGAGGATGAAATTAATGATACGTAATTGGCCTACACATGGTTTGAATCTTTGGATGATTATATAGAATTTTTACGCCGGATTGAATTTTGCTTCTAGAAATCTTTTATATTCGGCCGCGGGAGGCACTTTTATGGAAATCACTTTAGGAGAAACTACTTAACTCCTAGATAATATTATGGTTAATTATTCTCAATGGCACACCGAAAGATCTACTAGTAAAAAAGTGCATGCGATAGAAGAAATTAATGTTTTGAGTGGAAAGATGGATGAACTTATGAAATTGTTTGCTAATAAGAGTGTTTCCACTGATCCTAATGATGTGCCTTTGTCTACCTTGATTGAGAATAATAATGAATCTATGGATGTGAATTTTGTTGGTAGGAACAATTTTGGTAACAACGCGTATAGAGGTAATTCTAATTCTAGGCCGTTTCCTAGTAATTCCTCTAATAATTATGGTAATTCCTACAACAATTCTTATGGAAATTATAATAAGATGCCCTCTGATTTTGAATCTAGTATTAAAGAATTTATTACTTCACAAAAGAGTTTCAATGCTTTGATTGAAGAAAAATTGCTTAAGATTGATGAGTTGGCTAGGAACGTGGATATAATTTCTCTTGATGTTGATTCTTTGAAACTTAGATCTATTCCACCTAAGCATGATATCAATGAGTCTCTCAAAGCCATGAGAATTTCCATTGATGAGTGCAAAGAAAGAACTGCTAGGATGCGTGCAAAGAAAGATTGCTTTATGAAAGCGTGTTCTTCTAGTTTCTATGAAAATAAAGATGAAGATCTAAAAGTTATTGATGTGTATCCTATTAAATCTTTGTTTTGAAATATGAATCTTGATAATGATGGGACTGAAGATGAGCCACCTTTACCTAGACGGCGTTCCAAAAATTCGGAGATTTTAGATCTTGATGCAAAAATTGTGAAAAGTGGGATTGAAGAGGTTAAAACTTTAAATACCAATGAACCCACTATCTTGGATTTCAAGGAATTTAATTATGATAATTTGTTTTTGATAGATTGTATTTCCTTGTTTCAATCCGTGCTAAATTCTCCTCATGCTTATAGTCAAAGTAAAGCTTTTACTAAACATATCGTTGATGCTTTGATGCAATCTTGTGAAGAAAAACTTGAGTTGGAAGTTTCTATCCCTAGAAAACTTTATGATGAGTGGGAACCTACAATAAAAATTAAAATTAAAGATCATGAGTGTTATTCTTTGTGTGATTTGGGTGCTAGTGTTTCCACAATTCCAAAAACTTTGTGTGATTTGTTAGGTTTCCGTGATTTTGATGATTGTTCTTTAAACTTGCACCTTGCGGATTCCACTATTAAGAAACCTATGGAAAGAATTAATGATGTTATTGTTGTTGCAAATAGTAACTATGTGCCCGTAGATTTCATTGTTCTTGATATAGATTGCAATCCTTCATGTCCTATTATTCTTGGTAGATCTTTCCTTAGAACGATTGGTGCAATTATTGATATGAAGGAAGGGAATATTAGATTCCAATTTCCATTAAGGAAAGTAATGTAACACTTACCTAGAAATAAAATTAAATTACCATATTAATCTATTATGAGAGTCACTTATGGATTGCCTACCAAAGATGGCAATACCTAGATCTATCTTCGCTTTTATGCCTAGCTAGGGGCGTTAAACGATAGCGCTTGTTGGGAGGCCCAATTTTATTTTTATTCCTTGCTTTTTGCTCCTGTTTATTAATAAAAATTTATCTATCCTATGTTTTGGTTGTGTTTTTTGTGTTTAATTAGTGTTTGCGCCAAGTAGAACCGTTGGGAAGACTTGGGGAAAGTCTTTTTGATCTTGCTGTAAAAAACAGAAACTTTAGCGCTCACGAGAATTGCTGCCGTTTTTATTTAGAAGGTGATATTTAGTTAATTATTTTTGAAGATTATTAATAGATAAATTCCTCACGTCCAGAAATTTATTTTTGAATTTCTGGGGTTCCAGAAGTGGTCGAAACCTACATATTACTACAGACTATTCTGTTTTTGACAGATTCTGTTTTTCGTGTGTTGTTTGCTTATGTTGATGAATCTATGGCTAGTAAAAGAGTTTATAAACCATAGAGAAGTTGGAATACAGTAGGTTTAACACCAATATAAATAAAGAATGAGTTCATTACAGTACCATGAAGTGGTGTTTTGTTTTCTTTCGCTAACGGAGCTCACGAGATTTTCTATTAAATTTTGTGTTGTGAAGTTTTCAAGGTTTGGGTAAAGATTTGATGGATTATGGAACAAGGAGTGGCAAGAGCCTAATATTGGGGATGCCCATGGCACCCCAAGGTAAAATTAAAGTACACCAAAAAACCTAAGCTTGGGGATGCCCCGGAAGGCATCCCCTCTTTCGTCTTCGTCTATCGGTAACTTTACTTTTTGCTATATTTTTATTCACCACATGATATGTGTTTTGCTTGGAGCGTCTTGTATGATTTGAGCCTTTGCTTTTTAGTTTACCACAATCATCCTTGCTTTACACACCTTTTTAGAGAGACTCACATGATTTGAAATTTATTAGAATACTCTATGTGCTTCACTTATATCTTTTGAGCTATATAGTATTTTCTCTAGTTCTTCACTTATATCTTTTAGAGCACGGTGGTGGATTTGTTTTATAGAAACTATTTTTCTCTCATGCTTCACTTATATTATTTTGAGAGTCCTTTAGAACAACATGGAAATTTTCTTTTAGGAATAATATAAAAACTTTCATATAAGTGCATTGAATACTATGAGAAGTTTGATACTTGATAATTGTTTTGAGATATGGAGATGGTGATATTAGAGTCAATCTAGTCGAGTAGTTGTGAATTTGAGAAATACTTGTGTTGAAGTTTGTGATTCCCATAGCATGCACGTATGGTGAACCGTTATGTGATGAAGTCGGAGAATGATTTATTTATTGATTGTCTTCCTTATGAGTGGCGGTCGGGGACGAGCGATGGTCTTTTCCTACCAATCTATCCCCCTAGGAGCATGCGCGCAATACTTTGTTTCGATAACTAATAGATTTTTGCAATAAGTATGTGAGTTCTTTATGACTAATGTTGAGTCCATGGATTATACGCACTCTCACCCTTCCACCATTGCTAGCCTCTCTAGTATCGCACAACTTTCGCAGGTACCTTAAACCCACAATATACCTTCCTCAAAATAGCCACCTACCTATTATGGCATTTCCATAGCCATTCCGAGATATATTGCCATGCAACTTTCCACCTATCCGTTATTATGACACGCTTCATCATTGTCATATTGCTTGGATGATCATGTAGTTGAGATTGTATTTGTGGCAAAGCCACCGTTCATAATTCTTCATACATATCACTCATGCATCATTGCACATCCTGGTACACCGCCGGAGGCATTCACATGGAGTCATATTTTGTTCTAAGTATTTATTTGTAATTGTTGAGTTGTAAGTAAATAAAGTGTGATGATCATCATTATTAGATCATTGTCCCAAGTGAGGAAAGGATGATGGAGACTATGATTCCCCCACAAGTCGGGATGAGACCCCAGACGAAAAATAAAAAAAATAAAAGAAGAAAAAAAGAGGCGAAAAAAGAGAAAAGGCCCAAATAATAAAATGAATGAGAGAAAAAGAGAGAAGGGACAATGCTACTATCCTTTTTCCACACTTGTGCTTCAAAGTAGCACCATGATCTTCATGATAGAGACTCTCCTATGATATCACTTTCATATACTAGTGGGAATTTTTCATTATACAACTTGGCTTGTATATTTCAATGATGGTCTTCCTCAAAATGCCGTAGGTCTTCATGAGCAAGCGAGTTGGATGCACACCCACTTAGTTTCTTTTGTTGAGCTTTCATATACTTATAGCTCTAGTGCATCCGTTGCATTACAATCCCTACTCACTCACATCGATATCTATTGATGGGCATCTCCATAGCCCGTTGATATGCCTAATTGATGTGAGACTATCTTCTCCTTTTTGTCTTCTCCACAACCACCATTCTCCACAACCACCATTCTATATCCATGGCTCACGCTCATATATTTCGTGAAGATTGAAATTTTTTGAGAACATCAAAAGTATGAAACAATTGCTTGTCTTGTCATCGGGGTTGTGCATGATTTAAATATTTTGTGTGGTGAAGATAGAGCATAGCCAGACTATATGATCTTGTAGGGATAACTTTCTTTGTCCATGTTATTTTGAGAAGACATAATTGCTTAGTTAGTATGCTTGAAGTATTATTATTTCTATGTCAATATTAAACTTTTGTCTTGAATCTTTCGGATCTGAACATTCATGCCACAATAAAGAAAAGTTACATTCAGAAATATGTTAGAAAGCATTCCACATCAAAAATTCTTTTTTTACCATTTACCTACTCGAGGATGAGCAGGAATTAAGCTTGGGGATGCTTGATACGTCTCCAACGTATCTATAATTTTTGATTGCTCGATGCTATTATATTATTTATTTTGGATGTTAATGACATGCTAGACAACTCCATAATTGCAAACAGGTGCATGGATGGATAGAGCATAACCACATGTTTTATTTTGACTGTACACAGTAGGGCAAAACCCCACTTCAATTTTTATTAATTGGAAAGACAGAAAACAAAAAGGTTCCACTGTACAAGAGGCTTGAGATAAGCCAGAAGAAAAGAAAAAAGAAACAAAACTAGGGGAAAAATCTAGAGTCTAGTATTACAACACAAGATTGTCAAGGCAAGAACAATAGTATCCAGCATAACTCTTCTTAATTCTAAATCTTAGAAGATTGAGCTCCTCCAGGAAAATAGCTTTCCACCTCTAGATGCTAGGTTGAACTGCTTGGAAGATCAAATTATTCCTTGATATCCAGATAGCCCAAGAGGCAAGGATGATTATTTCCATGAAGAAAGGTACATGTAGCTTCTGTTTGAGATCAAGAAAAGCTTCCAGAATTGAAACATTTGCCTGTCTTGAAGGGCAGATCAGGTCCCAACATTGAGCTGCAAAAGGACAGGTCCAGAAAAGATGTTGCAAAGTTTCTTCCTGTGGACAATTGTTAACAGCACAATTGTAGTTGGCTAAATGAAAAGTTTTCCTTCTCAAAAGATTTCTAGTATTGAGCCTATCATGAAGCAATCTCCAAAAAAACACCTTGTGCTTTGGCTGTGAAGAGCTATTCCAGATCCAGTTGAACTGTTGTGGCACAATTTTAACTCCCATCATAACTTTATAGGCCTTGGCAACCGAGAAGTGTTCATTTCCCCAAATGTAGCTCCAAATATCAGTGCAATCTAGTGTATTAGAAGCCCTTAAATCAATACAAATGTCCTCCATAGCCTCAAATTCCTGGAAAGCTTGCACAGTCAGGGGTAGATGGAATAGATCCTCTAAGTATTCTGCTTGGAGAATGGTGTGGATAGTAGCATCTTTGTTCTTCACAAAAGAGAATAAATGAGGGAACATGTCTTACAAACAAGCAGAGTGCCAGAGATCATTCCAAAAGAAGGCACTTTTGCCATCACCTATGTTTCATCTGGCCAAGGACTTGTAGTTATCAATAAGCTTAAGGTTTGTCTTCCACCAAAATGATCCAATCCAGTTATTACCAGGCAGTGTATCATTGTTATAATATGATTCCCAGATCAAGCTGACCCAGGGGGTATTGTGTCTATTATAGAAGTTGTGCAGATTCTTAAGTAACAGGGCCTTATTATGAATAAAGATATCCATGACACCCAAACCTCCTTGATTTTTGGGTCTACACACAATGCTCCATGCCACCATGGCAGGTCTGTGGTCCTCTAGATCAGGACCTCTCCATAGGCAGTGTCTCAAATACTTTATGGCTTGGGTTTTGATGGTGATAGGCACATCAAGGCATCCCATGAGATAGATCAACAAAGAATTGAGGACAGATTTCACCAACAGCAATCTTCTAGCCATTGTCATAAAGGAGGACAAACCCACAAGCTTCTTTTGCAGTCTTGTGACAAGAGGAAAACATTGCTGAACAGTAGGCTTATGAAGTCCTAGGGGTGTTCCCAAGTATTGGATTGGAAAAGATTCCTTCTTGCAATGAGAAGTATTTATCAGAATCTCCATCTTCTTTTCTGACACATTTATTGGAATCATACTGGATTTATTGTAGTTTACTTTAAGTCCAGTGGCATCTGCAAAAGTATTGAGGAGGGCTTTAAGGCAATGTAATTGCTTGGCATCTGCTTGTAGAATGACCAGAGTGTCATCAGCATACTGGACAATTGGAAAATCAGGGGAAGACTCCACTTGTATGGGAGCAGATAACAATCCCATGTGCATTGCCTTGTTGAGAACTGATTGAAGAAGATCTGCAGCAAGCACAAACAGAAGGGGGATAGAGGATCCCCCTGCCTGACACCTCTAAGACAATAAAACTTTTTTCCAGGGACACCATTTAGCAGGATAGCAGATGAAGCAGAAGTGAAGAGCATTTTGATCCATGAAATCCATCTGTCCCCAAAACCTTTGTCCTTTAAAATATCCAGCATTGCCTGGTGCTCAATTATGTCAAAAGCCTTTTCAAAGTCCAATTTAAGTACATTAATCTCATCTTTAGACTTATGACATTGGTGTAGATATTCATATGCCCAACCCAAGCAATCATGAATAGATCTCTCTTTAATAAAACCATATTGGTTGATATGAACCAACTTGAGAATCACTTTCTGCAACATATTTGCTAGCAGCTTAGTGACAATCTTCAGGCAACAGTTTAGTAAAGAGATTGGTCTAAAATCATTTGCTGTCAAGGGAGTACTCCCCTTTGGAATGAGGGTAATGTAAGAAGTATTTAAGCTCTCAAGAGAAATTTGCCCTGCATGAAAATCATATATGAATTTGAGCACATCTCCCTTAATAATGTCCCAGCAAGACTTGATAAATTCATTGTTGAAACCATCAGGGCCTGGTGATTTATCTGTTGGAAGATTTTTTACCACATCAGTAAGTTCCTCTTCAGTAAAAGGAAACTCAAGGTTATCAAAGATATCTGAGTGTTGTCTCTGTCCAAACAAGGAAGCCAGATCAAAATGCATTGAGGTTTTTTGAGATGTGCCCATTCTTTTTTTGTAAGTGTCCAACAGAATTGCAGCCTTCCCAGCATGATCAGATATGTCAACTTGGTCATCATTTTGGAGTACAGCAATATGGTTATGCCTATAGTTAATTGAAGCTTTAGTGTGAAAAAACTTTGTGTTCTCATCTCCAAACTTCACTCCCTTGATTTTCCCTCTTTGCTTCCAATAAATCTTTTGATTCCTCAATAGAATAAGCAGATGCTCTTTGAGAATAGCCCTGCAATTCCATTCATGAGTGTCCAACTCTCTGAATTCTTCAAAGAGATCCCACAGGAATATGAACTCATTCAGCTCTGCAATTTGATTTTTCAGAGAAGACAAGGCTTTAGCCCACAGCTTCAAAGCTGTTCTTAAGTTTTTAAACTTAGCATTCAAGGTTTTGACAGCATCAAGATTGCCAACTGGAATATTCCAAGCATTGGCTACTACCTGTTTAAAATCAGAGTGTTGGAGCCAGTAGTTTTCAAACCTGAAAACTTTTGCCTTTGGGATAGAAGTACCAACTTTTATTACACAGGGCAGATGATCTGAAATAGGCTTTGCAAGAGGTAGCACAATTGTGTCTGGAAAAGTAGTCATCCAAGAAGCAGAAGTGAAAAACCAATCAATTTTTACCAACAGAGGATCATGCTGCATGTTACTCCAACTAAACTTTCTACCGTGCAGAGGTAATTCAATTGAACCTTGATTACTGATAGCCTCATTAAACATAAGCATGTCATTGACATCTCCCCCAGGTCTGTTCCTATCTGATGGTGCCCTCATAAGGTTGAAATCTCCCATTAGAATCCAGTCAACATCATCAAGCATGTGAATATTCAGGAACTAGTTAAGAAACTCAATTTTGTCTTGTGGATCACATAGCCCATAAATATTAGAAATAATCCAAGACTGATTGGAGAGCAGACTGGTAAATTGCAAAGAAAGAGAAAACCTATTTTGTGCAATGACTTCTCCAGAAAACTGAGAGCCATTCCAAGTCACAAGGAGACCCCCAGAAGCCCCAACTGAGGGCAGGAAGGCAAATTTATTAAGTCTGGAAGGGCAATTTTTTTAAGTAAGCTGTGTCAAAAGTCTCTCTCTTGGTTTCTTGAAGACACAAAATGTTGCAGTCACTCTCATCAATTTTCTGCCTTAAGGCCAGCCATTTGTCCTCAAAATTTATTCCTCTAATGTTCCAATTTAGAATATTCCAGCTTTTGTTTGTGTTATTCATGGAAACACATAATTATTTTGTACCAGAGGTCAAGTGCCAACACTTGATCTTCCACACATAAAAGAAAGTTGTACAAAACCCTGATCCACAGCACAACACATATCCAGTAAAGCAGCCAGACATACAACAAAGAAGTAGTAATGGGATAGTACATCACCAGACATATAGAGTTCAAACAGTGCCAATATCCAAGTCTTACATCAATCAAAAGCAACCTCAAACTAGGTGTGGAACCACAAACACACACCATCCACACAGTACTCCAAGTAAGGGACATAAACATTATGAAGAGTTGGAGGTATGTCCTTCTCCTTTGGCCAAGGGCACCTTGTCCAAAACATCCTCTTGCCTTCTCTTGGGCTTCTTGGCCAGCTTGTCCTCCAGCTCCCCCTCAGCAACCTTACAGAAAGAGGCAGTGAGGTTTTTAACAACTTATTTTTGTATGATGGGGGGGACAACATTGCAAGGTGAGCAATTATTATTAGAGCAGGAGTTTCTCTTGTAACCAGCATTGTCTTTCTTGATTCTATCACTTCTCCTTACCTCTGTTTCCACTAATGGAGTCTTTCCATTTCTTCTCTTCCTCAAGTTATCTTGACCAAAAGGTTGCAACAGGGCCTGGGACTCCACATCCTGCCTATTGGCAGCCACACCAATATTTTTTTGTCCTTGGCCTCATCCTCCATGGCCTGACAAATAGGTGCATGAGAGGTAGGACACTTGTCAGGTATATGAAACATGAAGGCTTGATCCATATTTTCCACAGCAGTGAACAGTTCCCACATTCCAGATTTTAACATAGTAACAATCCAGGCAAACTTATCAGGGGACAGAAGCAGGTGAACAATAAAATTAAACCAACTTACAGGAATGTTGGTAGAGAAAGAGCTCCTGCTTTCCACTGATTGGTCCTTAAAGTGCTGTTTCCACAGTAGCATGCCTTCTTCAGAAACAGAATGATCATTATTAGCAGCAGCAACTATCTGAGTACGTTTCAAACCAAGAAGAGAAGGAGCCATGCTAAAATGTTCATTTATTTGAGTAACCCAATTACCTTGTAACCCTGACTGAAGATCCTTAATGTTCTCCACTGGCTGCAAGCTTCCCCTAGCAGTATTAACATGTTCAGAACTGTAGGCCAGGATTTCAACTAAAGTTCCACTAGCAAGTGAAGGTTTAGCTTGCCCATCAATTGACACAGCATCCATATGAGGAGATGCAGAAACATCAACAAAGGCATCTGCTCCATGGCTATTGGAAGCAACATGTTGCAGTTGTTCTGCAACAACCTGAACATTAACTTGATCGTGCAAAACAATATCAACCAAATAGCACCCTGGATGTTCTCTTGCAATAAAGGAGGGTCCTCATCATCTGACTCATATGCTTGAATTATGTTCTGCAGCCCATTAGCAAACACCATGGCAGGGGGAGGAATAATAGCAGGCACAACCTCCCTAGGAGGGATAGCCTCCACTGCAACATAGGCCATAAGAATTGTGTTGTCTCCCTCAGAGAAAGACATGTCTGAGGATATACTCCTGTTACTTGGTGCAGGATGCAGTTCTTCTCCATCTGCCCAGGCCATTTCTTCCTATTGCACAACATCCAAAAGATCCTCAAGGTCAGCATTCTATTGATTCTGCTGATTCTCTTCCCAATTATCCCAATTCTCTGCATCCCGAGCATCCATATCATTACTGTTGGCAGCCTCATCATGAAAACCATGAGCAGGCTCAGCATCTTTAGCGAGAGGGTGGGGGTCCACATTGTCAGGAAGAATAGGATCCTCATCTGCAGGACCACCACCAAGGAGCTCACTTGCCAGAACTTCAATGGAGGAGGACCAGCCATCCTCCTCAAATTCATCTCCTTCAGACCAACGCATACTTTTAGGAATGATATCTAGGTTCATAACTCTAGCCTTGACTACAATACGCCCCATGTGATCATCCTCCTTGTCCCAGGATATCATGCGGCCGAACTTACTGACAGCACAAGCCAAATCTTCAGTGTTACGGAAATCAAACGGAAGTCCTGTCAGAAGCAACCAAATAGTTCTATTGAAATGAACCCTTCTGTGATTTCTACCCTCATCGTGTTTCACGAAAGTAATGAACACATCACCAAACTCATGAGGACTATCTATTACCAACTTATCCCTGTCTTGAACCCTTGTGAGCCGAACATAGGCCTCTCCGAACGGGCAGCTCTGCACGTCCCTCAACCCCAAGTGCCTATGTTCAACAATAAACTCCTCAAGAACATCTCTTACATTGGGGAATGGAGCATCGGCGGGGAGAGGATGGATGGTTGCAATTGCCCAATCTTCATGGCGATGAGGACGCTGCGGCAGCACCACCCTAGCCACCCCATTGCGGCCAGGGACCTGCTGAATGTCGAAGCCATGGGGCACAAAAGGACGCGGGTTAATCGGGATGTTGGCCATCGGAGCCGCAGAACAAACACTCGCCGGCGCAGTCAAGCTCAAGGTGACAGGAGCGGGGTTTGGGCAGGGTGGTGAAACAGAGGAGCAGAGCGTAGAAGTTGAGGAGGCAAGAGATGGACGAGGCTGAAAATTAGGAAAAGATCCCATACATAGCTCGCGAAAAGAGGAAACTCGCGAAGGGTCGCGGGCTGGGCCAACGGACTTGAACCAATCCTGGACCGCATCCATGTTCCAGGCCTCATTAGGTGGGCTGGGGAAAGTAGCAAACCTGAGAGAAGGATAGATCCCAGGAAGGCGAGTGCCACGACATTCCCGAGCAAAATGGCCCATCTTGCCACACGCATAGCATTGGAACGAGTTATTTGAATGACCCAGATTCCCACCTGCTGCAGTCGCTGCGTGATCCTCTCCTAAGGGGGTAATATGGGGCATTAAGGGAACATTAAAGTATGTGACCACATTATTGCTGGTGGTCGGAATATCCGCTAAACGAGCAAAAACCGACTGCCGTGGTTGACCGCCGGAGACTCTGCCGGCGACAGATCGCGGACGCGATCTATTGACAACTCTGGTCCAAGAAGCTTCTTCCTCATGATAGTAAAGTTGTTCTTCACGTAGCCAATTAGGTCCTCCAAAGCCCCAAAGATTGAAAACTAACTCAAAATTCTTCTCCACTACCCGACCATGATTATAGATCTCAAAACCTACTGCTTTTGAGGCAACAGAGAACTTGAACGTTCTGTCCTTGAGGTGTAGCACAGGGAAACCTTGAGGATAGCCACCAAAACATGATTGCAACGTGATACTAACTGTGTGACAATCAAACCGAAAATGAGCACGGCAGAAAGAAACCACCAAACTGAACTCGCGTTGACGAAAACCAGGCGAAAACACCACTGGGTGACCAAACTTTTGCCTCATGGACAGTTGGAAATCTTTACCTCGAGCAAAGTTGAGTGAAGGAGGGTCTATGGTCATCCTAGCAGCAAACACTTCCTGCAAAGCAACCGGAGAGAGGTTGGTGGCTGCCACCCTCAGGGTGACAAGTGGCAGGGGAGCAGTGGCCCCCGGCGCCGGAGTGGCCACCGGCGGTAGGAAGGGTGGCTGCCGGGGCCGGAGTGGCCACCGACGGTGGTAGCCTTGGGGTCGCCTAGAGAGAGCCTAGCCTAGCCTTGCCTTGCAATCCCCCTAAAGGTTTCATTCGTTTGGACTCCGTTTCATAATAACCACATGTTCAAAACACCCTTACTTAAGTATCCCAAAATAAGCATGGATCTCACTGAAGCATCAAGTTTACATGGCATCAAAATAACAGCAGGAAAAGACTTAGCAAAATCCTAAGTCCCTAAAAACAGCAACATCACGAAGCCTAGTTTGCATGCTTGTGCTAGTCACCACGTAGATCACAAAAATACAAGACAAGCATCTCTGTAAATATGGCATGATGTAGATGAAAACACATGTAGACCTCAAGCTCATACGATGCACACATCAAATGCAACAAAAATGACAAAACCTCATGATCTACTAACCAGCAGTTAACATTTTATAGCACTCTTGCATCAATTATAAACGCATAATGATGAATAGTAACATGCATGTAAATGCTTCTAGCATGGAGAGCTCAACGAGGCGAACAATTCGACATATCATATGCATGAATCGGAGTCACGGTCACCGAGATATGATGCGATGAAGGAGGCTTAAAAATGTTAGGGGAAATGGGGACTTAGGCGAAATATACCCTCTCGGTCCAGATCTAGGGTTTGGGCTGCATAGTTTCCGAGGCAGCCGGATCTCGAGCTCTTCGAAGACGAGGCGACGGTGGCCGGAGTGGGTCGGATCCGGCCGGGACGAAGTGTATCCCGACGGCGGCAAGGTCCCACGGAGGCGGTGCGGTGGAGGAGCTCTGGCGGCCGGCGCTGCAGAACGGGGTCGCCGGCGAGTGGCGGCGAATGCGCGCCGGCGGGGAGCGGGCGGCGGACGGGCGGCGCTAGGCCACGGGGGAGCCGGGGCGACGCGCGGGCGAACTGGCCATCGGGGGCCCGCGCTGGGACAAGCGGGCCGGCGTGGTGGATGGCGGCGGAAGGCCATGTCGTGCGCTACGGTTGGCGCGGGTGCGGCGGTGGGTTTTTGTCTAGTGCGGACCGGACGTGTCCGGCAGCGGAGGGGAGCGGGGCTAGGGTTTGGACTGTGCGAAAATTCGGAGGGGATCACATATTTATAGGTAGAGGGAGTTTGGAGTGTCCAAATGAGGTGTAGTTTTCGCCCACACGATCGTGATCCTACGACGGAGGACATGTAGATGGTTTAGATGGGTTATTGGGCCGTTTTGGAGGGGTTTTGTGCTGCAACACACAAGAGGCTCTTGCGGTAACCCGGTTAATCGTTGGAGCATCAAACGGCCTCAAAATGGAACGAAATTTGACAGGCGGTCTACCGGTGGTGTACCAAGGCCACTTGGCAAATATCGTTCCATTCTGAGAACATTTAGCACCCGCTCATGGAAAGAGACAAGAGGGTTGCGCCGATGCATGTAGGAGTGTCGGATTGCGAAACGGACAACGGGGAAAAAGCTCGGATGCATGAGACGAACACGAATGCAAATGCGATGCACATGATGACATGATATGAAATGCATGACATGAAAAAAATGCAAAACGAAGATGGAACCCAACCTTGAAGGGAATCTCATAACTTAAAGCCGAAAATGGCAAGAGTCGGAGTTACAAATATGGCAAGTTACACCCGGGGTGTTACAACACTCCACCACTACGAGAGGATCTCGTCCCGAGATATAGGACTGAAAGAACTCCGGATATTCGGAACGGAGGTGATCCTCGCGCTCCCAGGTGGCTTCTCGGTCGGAATGGTGTGACCACTTCAGTTTCAGGAATTTGATTGACTTGTTGTGAGTCTTGCGCTCGGTTTCTTCAAGAATAGCAATGGGATGCTCATGATAAGACATGTCTTCTTGGAGATCAATCTCTTCAAAGTTGATGGTGCGCTCAGGAGTCTTGAAGCACTTGCGAAGCTGTGACACGTGAAACATATCGTGCACATTTGCGAAGTTGGACAGAAGCTCAAGTTGATAGGCGAGGTCGCCTCTTTTACCAATGATCTTGAAAGGACCCACGTATCTAGGGGCAAGCTTCCCTTTGATACCGAAGCGACGAGTGAATTTCATTGGAGAGACATGGAGTTAGACATGGTCTCCGATGTTGAAAGCCAAGTCACGGTGCTTGCTATCATAGTAACTCTTCTGGCGCGATTGTGTGGCTTTGAGATTTTTCACGGATGACTTTACACATTTCTTCAGCTTCTGTGATTAAGTCATTGCCAAGAAGTTGGCGTTCACCAGTCTCTGACCAATTGAGAGGAGTACGACACTTTCTGCCATAGAGAATTTCGAATGGGGCCTTGCTCGAACTCGCTTGGAAGCTGTTGTTATAGGAGAACTCGGCATATGGAAGACAATCTTCCCACTTCATACCGAAGGAAATAACAAAAGCCCTGGGCATATCTTCAAGGATTTGATTGACTCGCTTGACTTGGCCACTAGTTTGAGGATGGAAAGCTATGCTGAAGCGAATGTTGGTGCCCATGGCCTACTGGAAGGAGTCCCAGAACTTGGAGGTGAAAATGCTTCCACGATCCAAAGATATCAATTGCAGAATACCGTGTAAGGAGACAATCCTGGAGGTGTATATCTCTGCCAACTGAGCTGCTATGATAGATTCTTTGATTGGGAGGAAATGAGCCAGTTTTGTAAGCTTGTCGATGACAACAAAGGTAGCACCATTTCCGCGCTTGGACTTGGGAAATCCAGTAACGAAGTCCATTTCAATATGGTTAAACTTCCATTCTGGAATAGCAAGAGGTTGGAGGAGACTAGCTGGTCATTGGTGTTCTGCTTTCACCCTTCTGCAGACATCACATTCATTCACGAATTGAGCAATTTCTCGCTTCATTAGATTCCACCAGTACGACTGCTTGAGGTCATGGTACATCTTCGTACTTCCAGGATGAATGGATAGAAGGGAATTGTGCTTTTCCTTCATAATGGCTTTCCTTAGATCACCTTGAGGAACCACAATCCGGTCCTTGAAGAATAGAGTGTCTTTGTCATCAATGCGATAGGACTTGTATTTGGGTCGGCTCTTGGCAATCCCATGTTTCACCTTATTCACCATGGCATCCAGGAGTTGTGCCTCACGAATTTGATCTTCCAAAGTAGGAGAGACTTGGAGGTTGGCAAGAAAGCCTTGAGGAACAACTTGGAGATTTAGTTTGCGGAAAGCTTCACAAAGGTCCGGTTGGAAGGGCTTGAGAATTAAGCTGTTGCAGTAAGCCTTCCTACTCAAAGCATTTGCAATGACATTGGCCTTGCCTGGAGTATATTGATACGTCTCCAACGTATCTATAATTTTTGATTGCTCCATGCTATTATATTATCTATTTTGGATGTTAATGGGATTTATTTTACACTTTTATATCATTTTTGGGACTAACCTACTAACCGGAGGCCTAGCCCAAATTGCTATTTTTTTGCCTATTTTATAGTTTCACCGAAAAGGAATATCAAACAGAGTCCAAACGGAATGAAATTTCGGGAACGTAATTTTCTCAACAAATGTGATCCAGGAGACTTGGAGCGGGCGTCACGAAACAATCGAGGAGGCCACGAGGCAGGGGGCGCGCCCTCCACCCTCGTGGGCCCCTTGTTGCTCCGCCGACATACTTCTTCCTCCTATATATATCCGCGTACCCCCCAAACATCCAGGAGCACCACGAAAACCTAATTCCACCGCCACAACCTTCTGTACCCAAGAGGTCCCATCTTGGGGCATTTTTCGGAGCTCCGTCAGAGGGGGCATTGATCACGGAGGGCCTCTACATCAACTCCATGGCCTCTTCGGTGATGTGTGAGTAGTTTACTTCAGACCTACGGGTCCATAGTTATTAGCTAGATGGCTTCTTCTCTCTCTTTGGATCTCAATACAAAGTTCTCCTCGATCTTCTTGGAGATCTATTCGATGTAATCTTATTTTGTGGTGTGTTTGTCGGGATCCGATGAATTGTGGGTTTATGATCCAGTTTATCTATGAACAACATTTGATTCTCCTCTGAATTCTTTTATGTATGATTGGTTTATCTGTGCAAGTCCCTTCGAATTATCAGTTTGGTTTGGCCTACTAGATTGATCTTTCTTGCAATGGGAGAAGTGCTTAGCTTTGGGTTCAATCTTGCGGTGCTCGATCCCAGTTACAGAAAGGGAATCGACACGTATTGTATTGTTGCCATCGAGGATAAAAAGATGGGGTTTATATCATATTGCATGAGTTTATCCCTCTACATCATGTCATCTTACTTAAAGCATTACTCTGTTCTTATGAACTTAATACTCTAGATGCATGCTGGATAGCGGTCGATGTGTGGAGTAATAGTAGTAGATGCAGAATCGTTTCAGTCTACTTGTCGCAGACGTGATGCCTATATGCATGATCATACCTAAATATTCTCATAATTATTCACTTTTCTATCAATTGCTCGACAGTAATAATTATTCGTTTAGCCACTAGTGAAACCTATGGCCCCAGGGTATATCTTCCATCATATTAATCTTCCAACACTTAGCTATTTCTATTGCCGTTTATTTTACTTTGCATCTTTATTTCTCTTTATCATAAAAATTCCAAAAATATTATCTTATCATATCTATCAGATCTCACTCTTGTAAGTGACCGTGAAGGGATTGACAACCCCTTTATTGCATTGGTTGCGAGATTCTTATTTGTTTGTGTAGGTGCATGGGACTCTAGCGTGATCTCCTACTGGATTGATACCTTGGTTCTCAAAAAATGAGGGAAATACTTATGCTACTTTACTACATCACCCTTTCCTCTTCAAGGGAAAACCAACGCAGTGCTCAAGAGGTAGCAAGAAGGATTTCTGGCGCCGTTGTCGGGGAGATCCGCGCCAAGTCAAGTCAAGATTTGACTCCCGACAATGAGCCATTTCTGGCACTGTTGCCAGAGAGTCTGTGCACAAGTCAAGACATACCAAGTGCCCATCACAAACTCTTATCCTTCGCATTACATTATTTGCCATTTGCCTCTCGTTTTCCTCTCCCCCACTACACCCTTGCCATTTTATTCACCCTCTTTTCCGTTCCCCTTCTCCTTTTTCTATTTGCCTTTTTTTCTTTCTTTTTCGCTTGCTTCTTGTTTGCTCGTGTGTTGGATTGCTTGCTTGTCACGATGGCTCAAGACAATACTAAATTGTGTGACTTTACCAATACCAACAACAATGATTTTCTTAGCACCCCGATTGCTCCTCTTGCCGATGCTAAATCTTTTGAAATTAATGTTGCTTTGTTGAATCTTGTCATGAAAGATCAATTCACCGGCCTTCCTAGTGAAGATGCCGCTGTCGTGGTTCTAAGACTGACAGTAGAATGTGGGGTAGGTATGAGGAGGCAAGATCCTAGCTATGGAGTAGTTGTACACACGAGTTTTATGAGTTCAGGCCCTTCTCGGAAGAAGTAACAGCCCTACGTCTCGGTGCCCTGAGGCGGTCGACTGGATTATATGTTTGTGTGTTTACAAATGATGTGAACCCTTGTGCTTGTGGAGGGGGTGGCTTATATAGAGTGTGCTAGGACCCCAACCGGCCCACGTTACAAAGGGTTTAAGGTACATTAAAGGGGAGACGTTACTTGTAACCCTAGTAAATAAAGAGACATAATGACCATTAAAGCTATGAGGTGATGTCCGACCGTTGTGGTCTGGAGTGACCTTAGACCTTCTGGTGGTCGAGTGACTTCAAGTCTTCTGAGTGGAAGGTCTCATGGTCGAGTGGATGATGACTCCTCTTCGAATGCCGCTGGTTTTAAGGTGACGTCCTAGGGGAGGGTGTCTAGGTCAGGCCTATGACCCTACCCTAGGTACATATCTTCATCATTAGCCCCCGAATGGTTCAGGGTTCGAGTGGAGAAGGAGTTGATAACGTCTCCGATTCAGCTTTTGCGCTTCGGAAATGTCTTGTCTAGAGGTCGAATGAACATCCATGAGGACTTCAACTCCTTGTTCAGTCGCCTTGATCCACTCTTGGTTTTGTCGAGTGAACTTTCATTGTTAAGCTTCGAATGTTGATATGGGAAAAATCCTCCATCTAACGGGTTGTTCTGCTGCTTGCGAATTTCACGGGATTCGAATTTTGGGAAGCGCACCAGGCGGAGGAGGCCGTAGTAATCAGGATGGATTAGGCAGGCCGCCTCGATCACCACACCACCTTTTTCGCCACGTATCGCATGCGTGACTGTTGCGGGATTTTATTGGATCGCCTGGGCCCACGAGTCAGCCACTCGAAAATGACTTCATATAAGGCGTCGGACAAGGGTTTTCGCACAATGCGTTCCCATTCTTCCCCTTCCTCCTCTGTTTTCTCCACAGCAACTGCCTCCGTTCTCGGCGTCGTCGCTCCGTTCGAACTCAATCCGCTGCCATGGGGAAGGAGAAGACGGTGGCGTTGGAGCATGCGAAGAAGGTGACAGCGAAGGCGAAGGGGAAGAAGTCCGGCCGGGGTGGATCTTCTTCGAGGGTTGGCTTGCCGCCGGGCTGGATCCAGGGCGACTGGATTCGCTCGACGATCCGCCAGGACGACATCGATGATCTGGTCGAGGGGGGATTGATTCCCCATGAATCGGCACGACTCTCGAGGAACGAGATCGAGCCGCAGCCACAGGAGGGTGAGCGCGTCCTCCTCACTACTCACGTCGACCGCGGGTTTTCCTTGCCTCACCACCCTTTCTTTCGAGGTTTCTTGAACTTCTTCAGGGCGCAACTCCACCATTTCACCCCGAACACCATCGTATATCTTGCTGCTTTTGTGTCCATGTGCGAGAGCTTCCTGGGCTGTAGGCTACACTGGGGGCTCTTCAAGCACATATTCACCTGCCGTTCTCAGTCGGTCAAGAAGGCCAACCCGAGTGACGAGAGAACGCAAGTGATTCAGATGTGCGGGGGTCTTGGGATCCAAATGAGTAAGAGTACTTTCCCAGCCATGATCCTTCCTGAGTCGGTTCGAGGGTGGCAGTCGACCTGGTTCTACTGCAAGGACTAGCTGACCCCAGGTCAGTCGACTGGACTTCCCCCCTTTTCCATGGCCCGAGTGGAGAAGCCCTCTGCTTTGAAACTGATCCCAGAGGAGAAGGTGCAAGTGAAGGTGCTGGTCGAGCGAGTAGTTCAACTTGTTCATGATGGGGTAACCGGTATGGATCTTTTGGAGGTCTTCCTCAGGCGACGCATCCAACCACTTCAAGCCCGCGACCATCCGATGTGGATGTATTCGGTCATCGACGACACCACTCGGATCCATCCAGAGGAGGTCGATGATGCTACGTTGGAAGGGTGGCTGAAGAGTATCACATGCAACAAAGACAACCCCCGGGGATCCCGGAGGATTCCTCCACTCAATAACTCATACAAGACTGACAAGGTATGACTCCACATGGTCGAGTGTTTTCTTGATTTATCAAGTTGTTGTCTACTGTCACCCGACTGCCTCTTGTCTTGTTTGTTGTCTTCTAGGCCCTGACTGAGATGTACTCAATGCCCAACGGGGAGTAGGAGCAGGACCCATAGGGAGAAGCGAGTTGAGGTGAGAGCGGCAAATGGCGCTCTGACGACGAGGAAGATGAGGATAGCGACAACCCGAGAGATGAAGAAGAGGTCGACTCTCCTCCTCGTAGGGAGAAACGATCCAAGCTTTCTCACGATCCAGCAAGTGCCCATGACAAGGCGACCGCGCAGACTGGGCAGTCATCGAAGCGCCCTCGAACGTCTTCTCCAGCACCGACCAAAAAGGCGTCGAAGCAACCGAAAGCCGCGCCATCCAAACCACCAAAGGCCTTGCCGAAGATCAAAGTGGCCATCCCCATTACTTTCGGGTATTAGTTGGACTTGATTTCTTGCTTTAGTATGAATCTGGACTTGAGTCGATTCATTTCGTCAGACATGACCGACTGAACTCTGAAATTTGTAGTGGCACTACCTCTGGGACTTCCACTCGCCAGTATGAAGACGAGGACATGGAAGATGCGGTCACCTCCAATCCAGGTATAAACCTCGTGATCCCGTTTTCGGTTGTATGGTCGATTAACTTCTGGTGACTCATCTGGAGTCGGTTAACTTTTTTGCAGCCCCTCCTAATGTCATTGAGCTTCCGGATGACGATGAGGACGTGTCGCTAAGGCCCAGGAAGAGCAAGAAAACAACAGCTGGCAGGATATCTCGGTCGGAACCGGCAACAGAACCAACAGTCCAACGGCCTGAAGATGTGAGTAGAGCCTCTATAACCTTTTCCGTCCTAGTGTCGAGTGAGCACCCCGTACCGTCGACTATACCAATGTTTTCTTCAGCCATCCAACCTCATGCCTTGGAGCCCCAAGCTGCTGCGTCTGGACCGTCTGTCCCCTTCTTCACCACCTATCATGTTCCGGAAAGCCAGTCGGACGCCGCCACGGAGGCTATCTGTCAGGCTGGTGTAATGATGGAGCGGATGAAGGCGGTGCACGACAATAGTCAGGCTTCTTATGACGCCAGCGCGGCTCTCCGAGCCAATGTCCAGGTAAGTTGACTTCTGACTGAACTTATCTTGTTAGGATATGCTACCTGAATGTTTCCCTTTGCACAATCTCTTATTGTCTGCTTCGAATCTGTACACCCACTAGGTGTTTTGTCGTCTGTATTATTTGCACTCTTCCACTCAGTCTGGTCGAGTGAGATCGGAATCAGTGGGGGCACGCTAAGTGCACCCACTGGGTGTAGTCCCTGAGACCGCAGTCGACTGGGGTCTGAGAACTTTTTTTATTCAGTCTGGGTGGACCAGCCGAATGGAATCCAAACCAGTGGGGGCACGCCAAGTGCACCCACTGGGTGTAGTCCCCGAGACTGCAGTCGACTGCTGGTAGTTGGCTAGGGTCTGAGTACTTTTCTTTTAGTCTTGAAGCTTTATTCACTCGGAAGTAAATAATCTTTGATCTCGTCGACGATATGTCTTTTACTTACTGTAGAAATCTTGTACCCTCATTTCCATGTTCGCCGAGTTTGAGGAGAAGCAGAGGCAACTCCACCTTGACCTGGAGCTGGCCCAACAAAACTTGAAGAAGGCTCAAGATGACGTTGCCGGTATGGAAGGTAACAGCCTGTCGACTGTTCATGTCGATCGTCCTTTAAATTATCCCTTCGATCTTCTGTTTGATCTAAATGTGTATTTTGCAGAGAAAATGAGGCTGGCCCTGGAGAAGAAAGACTTGGACCTTGTAGCTGCGTAGAAAGAGGCTCAAGAGAAGGCTACCCTTGCTGACCAAAAACTGGCTTCAGTCGGTGTGCTAGAGGAAGAAATCAACAAGCTAAAGTCGTCTGTCGGTGTCAAAACCGGCGGATCTCGGGTAGGGGGTCCCGAACTGTGCGTCTAGGCCAGATGGTAACAGGAGGCAAGGAACACGATGTTTTACCCAGGTTCGGGCCCTCTTGATGGAGGTAAAACCCTACGTCCTGCTTGATTGATATTGATGATATGGGTATTACAAGAGTAGATCTACCACGAGATCAAGGAGCCTAAACCCTAGGGGCTGCGATCCACTTCGGGCCACATCCGCCTCCGAAGACCGCGGATTCAGCTCGCAGCGTCCTGCTGGCGAGGTAAAATATTTTCATATTTTACAGGATGTTAAGTTTTCTTCATAGTTTGACTCTATGCGGGATCTAAACTCCCTCACCTTTGACAGGATTGGCAGGCGCAGTCCGGACTGATTAATTGTCCAGCTCCCTTGCCCGAAGACCCAGCCCTTGCTCTCCTAGTGAAGCTACTGGTTCCGGCACCTTATGTGGCGCCGGAGAAGAAGGCCAAGAAGAAGAAGGCCACGGGGACTCGAAAGAGTTCCCGGCATATGGTGGTGTCTGACTCGTCGTCCGATGAGTCCGAGACGCACTCCTCCCGTGAAGACGAGGAGGAGGAAGAAGAGACCTCTCCCCCTCCAGCGGGGGGAGGAAAGAAGAGGAAGGCTGCCCCAGTAGGGGAGGCCGAAGGGTCCAAGAAGAGGAAAACCCCTCCGCCGGACTACGCCCCCGACGCCGACGAGGACGAAGAGGAGTGGCCGGACAGGGCCAAGCGTCCGGCGAAATCGTAAGTGTTCAGATACCAGAGTAACTCATGATATTCCTTTTGTTGCGCAGCTTTCCCTAATGTCGAATATAATCATGCAGCCCGCCCAAGGACGGGTTCGACAAGTCGTCGAGCGGCTCCCTGGATTCATCGGACGTGAATTCAGTTACGCCCACTGCCTCCCCCTGTGTTGCGGATGACGCCGAAGTGGCGTCACGACAAGCTCCGGGGCAAGAGGAGGTGGTCCAGGAGGAACCGCGAGGCGACCTCCCGGACTCCAGGAGTAAAGGGGACAAGACCCCCCAGGGCTCCATGTCCGGCTTTAAGCTGGACACCGCGCCGGAATCATCAATGGTTCCGGACCGCGGCAGGCGAACTCCTGCCAAGAGGAGCAAGCCTATCGAGCCGGCGTCCTCCGTCCAACCGGAGGCGCCGGACAATCTGCTGGAGGTGCTTAAGGGCGCCTCCATCGACGAGGAGCACCGTACCATCATGAGTACGGTGGTCCAGAAGGTTCGGTCCGCCAAAAGCGGACTGACTGAAGCTTGTGCTAGCCTTCTAACAGGCTTCGAGGTAAGTAAAAAATATGTAAAAATATTACCGCATAGACAGTAGCCTCTGATGCTCTGTTTGGCGTTCGGAAAGAAAAGCCGAATAGAGGATCTATTAAATATCGCAGGAGTCTAACTAAAAAAGGAGTCAATATACGTATGCAGGCTTCGCTGCTGGCCACCGCCGCACTGACTGCGGAGGTGGGTGCCCTGAAGCAGGGCCTCGAGCGGACCGAGCAAGAGCTCGGCCTTGCCAAACGGCAGCTCAAGGAGAAAGAAGGTAAGAGATACCTTATAGAAAAAATGCCTATAAGAAGACGCAATTGCAAAAAATGACAGGAGTACACTGCTTATTGTAGGGGCCACAACTGAGGTGGCGACCCTCAAGCAGGCGCTGTCCGAGGCCGAGAAGAAAGCGGCCACGGAGCGCGCCGAGCGGGAGAAATTTGAGGCGCAGGTCGACGAGGTGCAGCAAGAGCTTCAGGCTCTCATGAAAAAACATGAGAGTTTGGAGCTCGACTCGAAGACGCGAGCGTCTGAGCTTGCTGCGGCCCTTAAAACTGCCAAATCTGCCAAGGACGAAGCCCAGAAGGCCCTCCAGGAATTGGATGCGGTGAAAAAGATAGCGGCGGGTAAGGCATTCTCTATGCAAAGCAGACATATAAAAGTAAACTACTTGTTACTTACCCGAATCCGGAGCTCTCCAGGGGCATTCGCAGATCTTCCCCGCAGTGTATCTGATGCCGCCGCATTCTACCGAGCTGAGGAAGGCAGCTCGACGGAGAAGGTGTTCTGGTCTCAGTACGCTGAGGCCGGACACCCTGTACCCTTGAGCGACCAGCTGAAGCAGCTGGTCGAGCTCCACAAGGCGGCCGAACAAGCCCTGAAGGGCTTCATAGTTCGGCTGTGGCCTGGAGAGGCCCTGCCTGGGAGCTACTTCGGACTGGTGCGGCGGCTGGTGGAGGCTTGTCCAAGGCTCGAGAACATCAAGCGCTCCGTATGCATCGAAGGTGCCCGTAGGGCCCTTGCCCGTGCAAAGGTGCACTGGGGTAAGCTAGACGGTGAGAAGCTTGTGAGGGACGGGCCGCCGCCGGGGAAGGAGCATCGCAAGCCTGAGAACTATTACAAGGATGTTCTGGCTGGTGCCCGCCTTATGGCGGATGAATGTACCAAGGATGTAATTTTTGAATGAACTCGCTCGTGTTATCCTGTGCGCTGAAAACTTGTTCATACGTGCTAAGCAATGCTTGTTGAATTTAAAATATTACTTTCTGTGCGGCCGTTTATCAAAAAATTGAGAGATGGCCAGTCGTCGGCTTCTGCCCCCATGCCACTAGTGCTGGGGAGTTCGGGATAAACCTGAGCGCTCTTTTTCCCATGATTGGGTCCGTCGAGGGAGGCGCTCAGAACAACGAACAAGGCAATCGGACTATAATGCTTGAACACTCTCACTTAGCCATAGAACTCTATAATTTTAAATTTCGGCAAAGCCCCTAGTATTCGGAAGACCGAGTTCGGGGCGCTATCCATGCCTTGGCCGGACAAAGCCGGTTCCTCGCTCGAAGCGACATAAGTCTTTAAGGACTTGAAAAACCTCTCGAACATCGACTGGTCTCTCGCCTCATCATGACAGTCAGTTTTAGCTTTCTCGACTAAGGTGATCAGCCCAGCTCAACTAGGGCACAATCGCAGTAGTTCTCCTAGTGCTACCTTAGCCGATATAGCGGAACGTAAGGCACCAAAACATAGGAGCCGGGCAAACCCAACTATTGACCCAAATCATGATTCGGAGCCGATGCATATAGTGCTATAAGTTCGGGGTGCCGCACTTGTGAAAGTGTACAGACTTCTCACGCCATATTGATGGGTACTGAAGCCCCTGGCGTATTTTTTCCGTACCACAGTGTACGGATGCAACATGTTATTAATAAACATATATATAAAAAGAGGATAATGCAAAAAATAGACAAAAAGCTATGCATTGTTTATAGAAAGGATGCTATGAAAGCGGAACGATACAAATAGTGCGATAAGCAAAAGAAATTGGACTATTTAACATGTCCTAGCGAGGGGTAGGCCGCGGAATTGTATTAAAAAATAGGTATACTGCTCGCAATAGAGACCACCTAGGAGTTCCATAATGCGGCGTGGTTTGTCTGCTTTCCTGGATCTTGCATCGTTTGTGCGGCAGTTGAATTGCCGAACGGGTCATCCAAAGTATGGAGTCCTGAGAGTAAGAGAAAAAAAGGAATCTGGCAGCCCCTGGTGCGGTTTAAGCCGTGTTTCGGGCGTGCCGTGATAGTGCCCCTTCCCCTGTGCCCATGGTATTTCAAGAGCGTAGTTATGTACGCGGAGCACTGGTTTCGCTATATCGCGAGGGCTAGGGTTGGGGCCGCATCGCTACGCTAGCTCAGAACGTGCTAGGCGGTCTTGTTGTAGGGTACTCCGGGCGCGCTTGACAGTGTCCGGCTTTTTGAAGGCCGAACTGGAGAACTGCCTAGAGAGGCTGCTTTGTACTTCTGCTGCGAGCGCTGCCATGTGCTCCTCCGTTCGGAGGGAGCGTTCAGTGTTCCCATTGACCGTGATTACTCCTCTAGGGCCGGGCATCTTGAGCTTGAGGTATGCATAGTGCGGTACCGCGTTGAATTTTGCGAATGCGGTTCGCCCGAGCAGTGCATGATAGCCACTACGGAACGGGACTATGTCGAAGATTAACTCCTCGCTTCGGAAGTTATCCGGAGATCCGAAGACCACTTCCAGTGTGACTGAGCCTGTACAGTTGGCTTCTACACCTGGTATGATGCCTTTAAAGGTCGTTTTAGTGGGCTTGATCCTCGAGGGATCTATGCCCATTTTTCGCACTGTATCCTGGTAAAGAAGGTTTAGGCTGCTGCCGCTGTCCATGAGGACTCTTGTGAGATGAAATCTGTCAATGATTGGGTCTAGAACCAATGCGGCAAAGCCACCGTGACGGATGCTAGTGGGGTGGTCCCTTCGATCAAAGGTGATCGGGCAGGAGGACCATGGGTTGAACTTTGGGGTGACTGGCTCCATCGCATATACGTCCCGTAACGCACGCTTCCGCTCCCTCTTGGGGATGTGGGTTGCGTATATCATGTTCACCGTTCGCACATGCGGGGGAAATCCCTTCTGTCCCTGTTGTTCGGCGGCCTGGGCTCCTCCTCGTTGTCGCTATGCAGCCCCTTGTCTTTGTTTTCGGCTCTTAACTTGCCTGCCTGCTTGAACACCCAACAATCCCTGTTGGTGTGATTGGCTGGCTTTTCGGGGGTGCCATGTATCTGGCACAAGCGGTCGAGTATTCGGTCCAAACTGGACGGGCCCTGAGTATTTCTTTTGAATGGCTTTTTCCGTTGACCGGATTTGTAGCCTCGGAATCCGGCATTAACTGCCGTATCCTCGTTGCTGTCGCTGTTAACGCGGTGCTTTTGTTTGTTCCGACGCGACATGTCGCTTTTGTTCTTGGTATTCGAATTACCAGGGTTCTTGGTTAAATTGTTGCTGCGATCTAGCCACCTGTCTTCTCCCGCGCAAAAGCGGGTCATGAGTGTCGTGAGGGCTGCCATAGATTTCGGCTTTTCCTGTCCCAGGTGCCGGGCAAGCCACTCATCACAGATATTATGCTTGAAGGCCGCTAAGGCCTCTGCGTCTGGACAGTCGACTATCTGGTTTTTCTTTGTTAGGAACCGTGTCCAGAATTGCCTGGCCGATTCCTCTGGCTGCTGAATTATGTGTCTTAGGTCATCGGCGTCCGGTGGTCGCACATAAGTGCCCTGGAAGTTATCAAGGAATGCGGCTTCCAGGTCCTCCCAAGAACCGATTGAGTCTGCTGGCAAGCTGTTAAGCCAATGCCGGGCCGGTCCCTTAAGTTTGAGTGGGACGTATTTGATGGAGTGTAGATCATCACCGCGGGCCATGTGGATATGAAGGAGATAATCCTCGATCCATACCGCAGGATCTGTTGTGCCATCGTACGATTCGATGTTTACGGGTTTGAAGCCCTCAGGGATTTTATGATCCGTTACTTCATCTGTGAAGCATAGTGGGTGTGTGGCGCCTCTGTATTGGGCTATATCACGACGTAGCTCGAAGGAGCTTTGTCTGTTGAGTTCGGCCCGGCCGGATTTATTGCATCCAGAGTGACGATCACCGTCACGTGCCGTGGGGCGCCTGCGTGATCCGTAGATCGATCTTGTTTGCCTTGCCTTGTCCTCCAGTATGTTGCGCAGGTCGGGCGCATTTTCCCGTGCCTTAGTATGCTTAACGCGGCGTCGAGGCATGGCTTGAGTGGAGGGCCAAGAGGCCTCTCTGTCGCGGCCACGAGGTGGCCGGTCGGCCATGTCATGCGCTGGTGATGCAGGTGCTTCCTCCTCTAGTCGGGGTAGCAGCCTGCACTTTGGGTAACTCTTAGAGGGGCGTTCGAGTTCATACTCTTCGACCGCAAGGACTTCAGTCCATCTGTCAGCTAGCAAATCCTGATCAGCTCTAAGCTGTTGCTGCTTTTTCTTGAGGCTGCTTGCCGTGGCCATAAGCCTACATTTAAAACGCTCTTGTTCGACGAGATCCTCTGGCACGACGAACTCGTCGTCGTCGAGGCTTGCCTCGTCTTCGGAGGGAGGCGTATAATTATCGTCCTCAACCTCTTGGTCCGCCGCCCTCTCGTGAGGGCTGGCTTCTCTGTCCTCCTGTGCTGAATCTTGCTGGAGGGGGTGTTCTTCAGCGCTATCCGGAGTAGTATTATCTCCTGTGCCGGAATCACCGTTTTTGCTTTGGCGGGATTTAGAGCGGCGCCGCTAACGCCGGCGCTTGGGCTGTTTCTTAGAGTTATCGTCCCCCGCTGTTCCATCGCCATCTCCATCCTTTGGAGTGTCCACCATATATATGTCATATGACGAGGTGGCCTTCCAGCGCCCTACAGGTGCTGGTTCTTGTTCGTCTCCTGCATCGTCGTCCATGCCGTCGATGTCTTCGGATTCGAAGTCAAGCATGTCGGTTAAGTCGTCGACAGTGGCTACGAAGTGGGTGGTGGGTGGGTTTTGAATTTCTTCATCGTCCGTATCCCAACCTTGCTGACCGTAGTCCGGCCAGGGCTCTCCTGATAAAGAGAGAGACTTTAGAGAATTATGGATGTCGCCGAAGGGCGAGTGCTGAAAGATGTCCATGGCGGTGAACTCCATTATCGGCGCCCAATCGGATTCGATCGGCAGGGGCGCGGGGGGCTCGGAGTTCGGAGAGGAATCCGGCTCCTCGGAGTCACGGGCCATGCAGAGTGCGGGGCTAGAGTTCGGCTTAATCGCCTCTGAGATTGCAGCCCCTGAGGCAGCGTCCAACCGCTGATCCTCGGTCAGTGCAGTAGGCTCCGAATCAATGGTCGGAACCGATGCGTGTGCGGCCTCCAAGGCACTGTTCGACGGCAGAGCTATATCATGCCCATCGAGACAGTGTGGCGCGCTTGGCTGTGGCTCGAATCCGTCGAAGATCAAGTCCCCGCGGATGTCAGCCGTGTAGTTTAGGCTTCCAAACCTGACCTGATGGCCAGGGGCATAGCTTTCGATGTGCTCAAGGTGGCCAAGCGAATTGGCCCGCAGTGCGAAGCCGCCGAAGACGAAGATCTGTCCGGGGAGAAAAGTCTCACCCTGGACTGCATCGTTGTTGATGATCGAAGGAGCCATCGGGCCTAAAAGCGACGACACAGAGGAACTCTCAATGAAAGCACCAATGTCGGTGTCAAAACCGGTGGATCTTGGGTAGGGGGTCCCGAACTGTGCGTCTAGGCCGGATGGTAACAGGAGGCAAGGAACACGATGTTTTACCCAGGTTCGGGCCCTCTTGATGGAGGTAAAACCCTACGCCCTGCTTGATTAATATTTATGATATGGGTATTACAAGAGTAGATCTACCACGAGATCAAGGAGGCTAAACCCTAGAAGCTAGCCTATGGTATGATTGTTGTATGATGAAGTTGTCCTACGGACTAAAACCCTCCGGTTTATATAGACACTGGAGAGGGTTAGGGTTACACAAAGTCGGTTACAATGGTAGGAGATCTTGAATATCCGCATCGCCAAGCTTGCCTTCCACGCCAAGGAAAGTCCCATCCGGACACGGGACGAAGTCTTCAATCTTGTATCTTCATAGTCCTGGAGTCCGGCTGAAGGTATGGTCCGGCTACCCGAGCACCCCCAAATCCAGGACTCCCTCATCGTCCCTCACCGAATCCAATCGAGAGGCGACTCGGCTGAAGAAAGATAAGGTGGCTCTGACTGACCAGCTGGAAAGCATGACGCGTAGGAGGAACGATCTGGAAGCTTATTTGAAGGCTCTCGCCAAGAAACTCTTTCTTATGCTCAAAGGTATCCTCTTTTACTCGACTGTTTTACTGTTTGCAGGTTAGTCTTGTCGACTCATTAACTCCTTGACTACAGAATTCTGCCAAAACTTTGAAGAGGATACTAGACAGATCGAGACGGGATTGGACCCAGTCCTTTCTCTAGTCAGCGACGAGGCTGCTATGAATGTGCTTCGACTGGAATCCCGCGTCGCCAGTGTTACAAGTTACCTTGCCCATCTGAAGGTGGCAGTTTCACGCATCGACTCATCGCTCTAGCCAAGGGCAACACTTCAGAATGATCTCGAGTCTCTGATGGCTCGACTCAATGAGGCCCCTGGCCGAGTGCAGGAATGGAAGAAGTCCTCCGCCCGCTGCGGTGCTGACGTGGCTCGGTCGCTGGTCAGGGTCCACTGCAGAGAGGCTCGAGAAGAGAAGCTGGCGGCGATCAAGGTCGCCAACACAAAAAGGCACTCGGATCGCAGACGGCATCGACTTGGATGAGTTCGTCGAGCCTGCCAGTCCACCTCCTGCTGAGTGAACCAACTTGATACTCAAACTTGCTTTAAATTTGCCTCGGTATGCCGAGTGGTTATAGTAACCATTAAACTCTTTCGGGTCTGACGCCCGAGTACTTTTGTCTTCGTCCTGAGACCTTTCAGATTTTATTTGATCTTGGTTTATCTTCTGCATGCGCTTGCATTTATCTACGAGTGGAGCTTATTCTTCACTCAGAATATTCTTTGAGATGCAACTCTGAGGAGGATATCACAGTCGGCCTGCACCTCGTCATTCTTGCGGATAGGGATTTAGCGGACATTGTACTTGTAGCGTAGCTCTATGGAGAGGATTGCAGTCGACCTGCACCTCGTCGTCCTTGCGGATAGGGATGGAGCGGACATTGTAGTTGTAGCGTAGCTCCATGGAGAGGATTGTAGTCGACCTGCACCTCGTCGTCCTTGCGGATAGGTATGGTTTTTTAAACTTAGGCGAGCACCGGGCTGCAGCTAAGCTCCCCAAGTGTGAGGTTTGCTCATCACTCGGTAGGATTTTTGAAACTTAGGCGAGCACTGGGCTGCAGCTAAGCCCCATAGTGTGAGGTTTGCTCATCACTCGGTAGGATTCTTGAAACTTAGGCTAGCATTGGGATGTAGCTAAGCCCCCGAGTGTGAGGTTTGCTCATCACTCGGTAGGATTTTTGAAACTTAGGCGAGCATTGGGCTGCAGCTAAGCCCCCGAGTGTGAGGTTTTCTCATCACTCGGTAGGATTTTTGAAACTTAGGCGAGCACTGGGCTGCAGCTAAGCCCCCGAGTGTGAGGTTTGCTCATCACTCGGTAGGATTTTTGAAACTTAGGCGAGCATTGGGCTGCAGCTAAGCCCCCGAGTGTGAGGTTTGCTCGTCACTCGGTAGGATTTTTGAAACTTAGGCGAGCATTGGGCTGCAGCTAAGCCCCCGAGTGTGAGGTTTGCTCGTCACTCGGTAGGATTTTTGAAACTTAGGCGAGCATTGGGCTGCAGCTAAGCCCCCGAGTGTGAGGTTTGCTCGTCACTCGGTAGGATTTTTGAAAGTTCGGCGAGCACTGGGCTGCAGCTAAGCCCCCGAGTGTGAGGTTTGCTCATCACTCGGTAGGATTTTTTTCAACTTTGGCGAGCACTGGGCTACAGCTAAGCCCCCGAGTGTGAGGTTTGCTCATCACTCGGTAGGATTTTTTTTCAACTTAGGTGAGTACTGGACTGCAGGTAAGCCCCCGAGTGAGAGACTTGCTCATCACTCGGTGGGATTGTTTCAACTTAGGCGAGTACTGGACTGCAGCTAAGCCCCCGAGTGAGAGACTTGCTCATCACTCGGTAGGATTTTTTCAACCTAGGCGAGTACTGGACTATAGCTAAGCCTCTGAGTGAGATACTTGCTCATCACTCGGTAGGATTTTTTCAACTTAGGCCAGTACTGGACTGCAGCTAAGCCCCCGAGTGAGAGACTTGCTCATCACTCGGTAGGATTTTTTTTCAACTTAGGCATGTACTGGACTGCAGCTAAGCCTCCAAGTGAGAGACTTTCTCATCACTCGGTAGGATTTTTCAACTTAGGAGAAACGGATTCGCAGCTAAGCCTCCGAGTGAGAGACTTGCTCATCACTCGGTAGGATTTTTGAAACTTAGGCGAAACGGATTCGCAGCTAAGCCACCCACTGGGGGATTTCAGAAACAAACGTAAACAATCGACAATCATTTTCATAAGATTGTAAAAAATCTTGTCTTTGATAAACAAACTACAAAGGTGCTTCTTATTACATCTCAACAGACTGAGTGTTTAGGTATAAAAGGGGCGGAGCAGCTCCACATTCCAAGCACGCGGCTCGTCTTTCTTGTGCTCGACGTCGTAGAGGTGGTATGCTCCATTGTAGAGTACTGTAGTGACAATGAAGGGGCCTTCCCAAGAGGGAGCAAGCTTGTGTGGTTTCTGCTGATCCACTCGGAGAACCAAGTCTCCCTCTTGAAATGCTCGACCCCTCACGTTTTTGGCATGGAATCGACGTAGGTCTTGCTGATAGATGGTTGATCATATCAAGGCCATCTCTCTTTCTTCTTCCAAGAGATCAACTGCATCTTGTCGTGCCTGTTCTGCTTCTTCCTCTGAGAAAAGCTCGACTTGAGGCACATTGTGGAGCAAGTCACTCGGAAGTACAGCTTCAGCTCCGTAAACCAAGAAAAACGGGGTTATGCCAGTCGACCGATGGGGAGTTGTCCTCAATCCCCACAATACTGATGGAAGTTCATCGATCCAGGCTCCTACTGCGTGTTTGAGGTCACGCATCAGTCGGGGTTTCAATCCTTTGAGAATCAATCCATTTGCTCTTTCAGCTTGTCCATTCGACTGGGGATGGGTAACTGAGGCATAATCGACTCGAGTACCTTGTGAAGCACAGAAAGTTCTGAACTCATCAGAGTCGAAGTTCGATCCATTGTCAGTGATGATGCTGTGCGGAACACCATATCTGAATGTTATCTCTCTGATGAAGCTGACAGTAGTGCTGGCATCAAGGTTCTTGATATGATTGGCCTCAATCCACTTGGTGAACTTGTCGACTGCTACAAGCACATGAGTGAATCCACTCCTACCAGTCCTCAGAGGTCCAACCATGTCCAATCCCCAAACAGCAAAGGGCCAGACAAGTGGAATGGTCTTCAGGGCTGACGCAGGCTTGTGAGACATGTTGGAGTAAAACTGGCAACCTTCACATCTGCCGACTATTTCATTTGCCCGCGACCAGTAAAATCCCGCTCGTATGCTTTGGCCACAATGGTCCGAGAGGACGCATGATGACCACAGGTCCCCGAGTGGATGTCATTCAGGATCACTCGACCTTCTTCAGGCGTTATGCATTTCTGGCAAACTCCAGTGACACTTTCTCTGAACAACTGCCTCTTATCACAGTAAAGGCTTTAGATCAACGGACGATCTGTCGAGCCTCTTCTTCATCTTCTGTAAGTTCCCTTCTAAGAATGTATGCGATATATGGTACTGTCCAATCGGGGGTGATGACCAAAACTTCCATGATCAAGTCGACCATGGCTGGAATCTCGATTTCAGTCGGATCGGTGGCACTCTTCGGCTGTGGGGGCTCCTCAGTGAAGGGATCTTCTTGAACTGAAGGTGTATGAATATGCTCCTAGAAAACATTGCTGGGAATGGCTTCTCTTTTTGGGCCTATCTTTGCCAGATCATCGGCCGCTGTAGGATCGAAAGTATGTCTAGAGGGGGGGGGGTGATTAGACTACTTGACCAATTAAAAATCTATCCTTTTCCCAATTTTAGTATTTGGCAGATTTTAGCTATCTTAGCACAAGTCAAGAAATCTTAACACAATTCAAGCAAGCATGCAAAGAGTCTATGAGAAGCGGAAAGTAAAGCATGCAACTTGCAAGAATGTAAAGGGAAGGGTTTGGAGAATTCAAACGCAATTGGAGACACGGATGTTTTTGTCGTGGTTTCGATAGGTGGTGCTATCGTACATCTACGTTGATGGAGACTTCAACCCACGAAGGGTAATGGTTGCGCGAGTCCACGGAAGGCTCCATGCATGAAGGGTCCACGAAGAAGCAACCTTGTCTATCCCATCATGGCCATCGCCCACGAAGGACTTGCCTCACTAGCGGTAGATCTTCACGAAGTAGGCGATCTCCTTGCCCTTACAAACTCCTTGGTTCAACTCCACAATCTTGTCGGAGGCTCCCAAGTGACACCTAGCCAATCAAGGAGATACCACTCTCCAAGAAGTAACAAATGTTGTGTTGATGATGAACTCCTTGCTCTTGTGCTTCAAATGATAGTCTCTCCAACACTCAACTCTCTCTCACAGGATATGGATTTGGTGGAAAGAAGATTTGAGTGGAAAGCAACTTGGGGAAGGCTAGAGATCAAGATTCATATGATGGGAATGGAATATCTTGGCCTCAACACATGAGTAGGTGGTTCTCTCTCAGAAAATGTGTATTGGAAGTGTAGGTATGTTCTGATGGCTCTCTCCATGAATGAAGAGTGGGTGGAGGGGTATATATAGCCTCCACACAAAAACTAACTGTTACACATAATTTACCAATCTCGGTGAGACCGAATTGAGAAACTCGGTCGGACCAATTTAGCAAACCTAGTGACCGGTAGGATTTTCGGTGGGACTGAGATGCAACTCGGTAGGACCGATATGGTTAGGGTTAGGGCATAATGTAATCTCGGTGTCACCGATTACACAAACTCGGTGGGACCGATTTTGGTAATTAGCTAACCAGAGAGTTGGTCAGGTAAACTCGGTGGGACCGATCGCTCATTTCGGTGAGACCAAAATGTTACAAAAGGGAAACAGAGAGTTTACATTGCAATCTCGGTGGGACCGATCGCTCATCTCGGTAGGACCGAAACGTTACGAAGGGAAACAGAGAGATTACAACCCCATCTCGGTGTGACCGAGATCCCTATCGGTGAGACCAATTTGCCTGGGTTTGTGGCAGTGGCTATGACATCTGAACTCGGTGGCGCCAGATAGAAAGAATCGGTGGGTCCGAGTTTGACTTTTGGTTTAGGTCATATGTGGATGTGGGAAGGTAGTTGAGGGTTTTGGAGCATATCACTAAGCACTATGAAGCAAGAACCTCATCAAGCAACACCTCATCCCTCCTTGATAGTATTGGCTTTTCCTATAGACTCAATGTGATCTTGGATCACTAAAATATAAAATGTAGAGTCTTGAGCTTTGAGCTTGAGCCAATCTTTTTGTCCTTAGTATTTTGAGGGGTCCACATTCCTCATCCATGCCATGCCATTCATTGAGCTTTTCCTGAAATATTAATCTTGGAATAGCATTAGCTCAATGAGCTATATGTTGTTAGGAATTACCAAAACCACCTAGGGATAGTTGCACTTTCATCTCCCCCTTTTTGGTAATTGATGACAACATATAGATCAAAGCTTCGACGAATGATAATAAGAGTGAAAAACATTGTCGCTTTGAGAAGTATGTGAAAAGCAAGAGCTCCCCCTAAATTTGTGCATAGTTTATGATTTGCTTTGGACTGCAAATGCACAGATAATTAGGCTCATGGGTTACTCTTCCATGTCACATACATCTTGGTGGAGCGCTCAAAATGATAATAATTAAATACATGCACTCATCACCAAGCAAAGTGAATGATCATATAGGGATAAAATGATAATGTCATCTAACAAGCATTAATGTAGCATATGATCAAACACACATGATCATCCAAGTATCACACAGACATAAAGTATGTCAGTTAAGCAAATAAAGTTCAACCACCAAAGCAAGAGAGAATAAAAAAAGCAACGCTCTCTCTCGAAGCCTATTATCTATACATTTTTCTCCCCCTTTGGCAACAAGTTACCAAAAAGTTCCTAGAAAATGCATAGCACTAAATCGTCTCCCAGGCTTGGTCTTCAGGTGGTGGTGTCCGGATAACTCCAAGAACGAAGGCTTCAGTCGATGTAGATGGAGCTGATGGAGTAGGTGCTGGAGCTGGTGGCACTGAAGCTGTAGCTGGTGCAGATGAAGTGGCTCTGGTGTCTGGAACAGGCACTGCAGTAGATCTCTCAGCTCTAGGCACTTTGGCAAATGCATCAGTGGTTGTCTTGCCCTTCCTCTCCTGCATATCATCCTGAAGTTGCTCCAGAACAAACTGGATCTCAGTTACCTTCACATCCAAGTCATAGTACTTCTGCTCCACGATCCTTTCCAAGCTCTCCTGGTTTTGAGTCAGGGTGGCCAGCCCTTTCTCAATCCTTAGAGTGGATGCAATCAAGTAGCCAAGCTGATCCTGCTTGCTCTTCAAAAGATACTGAGATGCCTCTTCCATGGTTGGCATCTTTGCAGCTTTCTCAGCCTTTTCCTTCTCCCTCTTTGCTTGAACGTGCACTGAAGATGGTTCATCCTCATTCATAACCACTTGGTTGTCCTTAAAGTATGGATGGATAGGCATGTGCTCCTTGTCCAACAAGTATGTCGGTGCCCATCTTGGAGTTAATCAACTCCTGGATCTGTGGTGCATACCCACAGCTTCTCTTTTGGTCAGCAGCTGTCCTCTTGATAGTTTCAACTATAAGACTCATGACCTTGAACTTTTGTGGAACATCAAATATATGTAGCAGATCGATGGAGTGGCCTCTGATCATCTTGTGGTCACCAGACTTGGGCAGAAGAGTGTGCCTGAGGATCCAATTGATAGTAGGCAGTCCTGACAGCAGGTGTTTCACTGATCCAAATTGGTGAGTCTCAAGATCTGCATCAGGAATCTCGTTGTACATGCTAGCCATGGAGTTGTGATCCTTCTTCTTCTTGGCATAGACATCCAAGTCATCTTCATTCTCCTCGGGAGCATCAATCAATTGAGCCCATTCTGCTACTGTTGACTAGTATCTAGTGCCTTCAGACATCCAGACTATCTTGCCATCTGGGTAGAAGTGAGCTGTGGAGTAGAACTGCATGATAAGCTCATCGTTCCACTTTGTGAACTTCTGAGCCACAAACTCATCAACTCCACAAGCCTTGAAACTATCATATACTCCTGGATAATGTTCTTCATTCTCCTTGATGTACTCCTAGTTGACCCATCTCATGTCACACACTATTGGTTTCTTGTCAAGCAACACTGTCTCATAAAAATCTTGCTGTTCTTTGGTATGGAACCTGTAGTCCACAACAGTTCTCCTTCTGGTGGCATATGGATCTGACTCTCTCCATAGCCTCAATCCTGAGTCCTTCCTGATCTTCATGTTTTCTGCTACAGGATGAGCATCATTATGATCTGGAATTTTTGGCTTTAACTTCCTCAAAACATGCGTCTCATCATCTTCTTCTTCACAACAGTTTCAAGCACTGGGGCCTTGCTTTTCTCAGCAGCTGGAATGTTCCTGGTACTCCTCTTTGGTGCAGTTTTGGGTTTTGGAGCAGCTGGCATGGAAGTTCCTTTGGGCTTAGATTGAGCAGCCCATGATCTTATGGCATCTCCCATAAGTTTCTGTGCCTTAGTTGCTAGTGCAGCATCTTCTTCCTCTTCCTCTTCTTCAGAGTCTTTCATGATTGAGGATCTCCCAAGCACTCTGGCAGTGGCCTTCTTGACCCTCTCCTTCCTTTTCTTTTCTGCCACAACCTGCTCTTTGGGTGCAGATCCCAAAGTCTCTTGAGTGGATGCTCTGGCTTTAGACATTGGAGCTCTCTTGGCAGGAACCTTTTGCTTCATTCCTGGCTTGGTGGCAGCAGCTGTGCCATATTCCTTCTTCAGGACTCTCCTCTTTGAGGTGGTTTCTTCTTCCTCAGTGTAGGATCGGAAGTATGTCTAGAGGGGGGGGGTGACTAGACTACTTGACCAAATAAAAACTTAACCTTTTCCCAATTTTAGTTCTTGGCAGATTTTAGCTATTTTGGGACAAGTCAAGCAATCATCACATAATTCAAGCAAGCATGCAAAGAGTATATTGGCAGCAGAAAGTAAAGCATGCAACTTGCAAGAATGTAAAGGGAAGGGTTTGGAGAATTCAAACGCTATTGGAGACATGGATGTTTTTCCCGTGGTTCGGATAGGTGGTGCTATCCTACATCCACGTTGATGGAGACTTCAACCCACGAAGGGTAACGGTTGCGCGAGTCCACACAGGGCTCCACCCAAGGGCAACGGTTGCGCGAGTCCACACAGGGCTCCACCCACAAAGGGTCCACGAAGAAGCAACCACCCACAAAGGGTCCACGAAGAAGCAACCTTGTCTATCCCACCATGGCCAACGCCCACACAGGACTTGCCTCACTAGCGGTAGATCTTCACGAAGTAGGCGATCTCCTTGCCCTTACAAACTCCTTGGTTCAACTCCACAATCTTGTCGGAGGCTCCCAAGTGACACCTAGCCAATCTAGGAGACACCACTCTCCAAGAAGTAACAAATGGTGTGTAGGTAATGAACTCCTTGCTCTTGTGCTTCAAATGATAGTCTCCCCAACACTCAACTCTCTCTCATAGGATTTGGATTTGGTGGAAAGAAGATTTGAGTGGAAAGCAACTTGGGAAGGCTAGAGATCAAGATTCATATGGTAGGAATGGAGTGTCTTGGTCTCAACACATGAGTAGGTGGTTCTCTCTCAGAACATAAGAGTTGGAATGATGTGTGTGTTCTGATGGCTCTCTCTTCGAATGAGAAAGAGGTGGAGGGGTATATATAGCCTCCACACAAAATCCAACCGTTACACAGTTTTCCAATCTCGGTGGGACCGAATCAATAAACTCGGTCGGACCGAAAATGTAAACCTAGTGACCGTTAGTGATTTTCGGTGGGACTGACATGCAACTCGGTAGGACCGATATGGTTAGGGTTTGGGCATAACGTAATCTCAGTGAGACCAATTACACAAACTCGGTGAGACCGAATTTGGTAATTAGCTAACCAGAGAGTTGGTCAGGCAAACTCGGTCGGACCGATTTGCTCTTTCGGTGAGACCGAGTGGAACTCGGTGAGACCGAAAAGTTACAAAGGGGAAACACTGAGTTTACATTGCAATATCGGTGGGACCGATTCACTCTTTCGGTGAGACCGAAAAGTTACGAAAGGGAAACAGAGAGTTTGCAACCCCATCTCGGTGAGACCGAGATCCTTATCGGTAGAACCGAAATGCTAGGGTTTGGCAGTGGCTAATGACAAGTGAAACTCGGTGGCGCCGGATAGGAAGAATCGGTAGGACCGAGTTTGGCTTAGGGTTTAGGTCATATGTGGATATGGGAAAGTAGTTGAGGGTTTTGGAGCATATCACTAAGCACATGAAGCAAGAGGCTCATTAAGCAACACCTCATCCCTCCTTAATAGTATTGGCTTTTCCTAAAGACTCAATGTGATCTTGGATCACTAAAATATAAAATGAAGAGTCTTGAGATTTTGAGCTTGAGCCAATCCTTTGTCCTTAGCATTTTGAGGGTTCCACTTTCACATCCATGCCATGCCAATCATTGAGCTTTCCTGAAATAATCATTTTGGAATAGCATTAGCTCAATGAGCTATATGTTGTTATGAATTACCAAAACCACCTAGGGATAGTTGCACTTTCAATCTCCCCCTTTTTGGTAATTGATGACAACATATAGATCAAAGCTTCGACAAAATATAATAATCATGAAATATATCGTCGCTTGGAGAAGTATGTGATAAGTAAGAGCTCCCCCTAAATTTGTGCATATTTAAAATTTGCTTTGGACTGCAAATGCACAAAGAGTTAGAGTCATGGGTTACTCTTCCATGTCACATACATCTTGGTGGAGCGCTTAAAATGATAAGAATGAAATACATGCACTCATCACCAAGAATAATGAATGATCACACAAGATAGATAGGATAACAGTATTAAGCAAGCATTAAGTGTAGCTTATGATCAAACACATGATCATCAATGTCTCACAAATAATGACGTAGTATCTCAAAAGCACACAAAAGCAAACAAGTGTTCGAAAAACCACCAAATAAAGCAAGAGAGAAAAGCAACACTCTCTCTCTCGAAGCCTATGATCTATATATCTTCTCCCCCTTTGGCAACAAGTTACCAAAAAGTTCCTAGAAAATGCATAGCACTAGATCGACGCTCAGGCTTGATCTTCAGGTGGTGGTGGAGTCCGGATCACTCCAAGGACGAAGGCTTCGGTAGATGCTGAAGTAGTCGCTGGAGTTGGAGCTGAAGTAGATGCTGGAGCTGAGGCTGTAGCTGGTGCTGAAGTGGTGGCTCTTGTGTCAGCAACTGGCACGGCAGATGACCTCGGGCCTCTTGGCACTCTGGAAAAGGCATGAGTAGTAGTCCTGCCTCTCCTCTCCTGCATGTCCTCCTGGAGCTGCTCCACTGCAGACTGAACTTCCGTTACCTTGACATCCAAGTCATAGAACTTCTGTTCCATGATTCTCTCTAGGCTCTGCTGATTCTGAGTGAGGGTGGCCAGACTTTGCCCAATCCTCAGCGTGGATGCAATCAAGTAACCAAGCTTCTCTTGTTTGGTCTTCAAGAAGTATTCAGATGCCTGCTCTTGAGTAGGCATCTTGGCAGCTTTCTGCTTCCTCGCCTTCTCCTTCTTTGCATAAGCTTGTGCAGATGATGGCTCGTTCTCTGTCATCACAACTTCATTGTTGTCAAAATCTGGACGGATGGGCAAATGTTCCTTATCCAATAGATATATGCCCGTGCCCATCTTGGAGTTGATGAGCTCCTGAATCTGAGGGGTATATCCGCAACTCCTCTTCTGATCTGCTGCAGTCCTCTTGATCGTTTCCACTATGAGGCTCATCACCTTGAACTTCTGAGGCACATAAAACACATGTAGCAAGTTGATAGCATGGCCTCTGATCATCTTGTGATCTCCAGACTTGGGCAGTAAGGTGTGCCTTAGTATCCAATTGATCGTAGGCAGTCCTGACAGAAGGTAATGCACAGAGCCAAACTTGAAGGTGTCAAGAGCTTCATTGGGAATTTCCTTGTACATATTGGACATGGAGTTATGGTCCATCTTCTTCTTGGCATAGATATCCAAGTCTTCATCTTGCTCCTCTGGGGCATTAATGATCTGTGCCCACTCAGCCACTGTAGATTGGTACCTTGTACCCTCAGACATCCATGTGATCCTCCCATCTAGATAAAAGTGAGCCGTGGAGTAGAACTGCATGATGAATTCCTCGTTCCACTTTGTGAGCTTCTGCCCAACAAACTCAGCTACTCCACAAGCTATGAAGTTGTCTTGCACTCCAGGATAGTGCTCCTCATTGTCCTTGATGTATGTCCAATCAACCCAACGCATATCACAGACAATGGGCTTATTATCTAGCAGCACTGTCTCATAAAAGTCTTGCTGCTCCTTGGTGTGAAATCTATAGTCCACTGCTGTCCTTCTCCTTGAAGCATACGGGTCTGCTTCTCTCCATTTACTTAGCCCTGAATCTCTCCTGAGCTTCATGTCCTCAGCTACAGGATGAGCATCGTTGTGGTCTGGGATCTTGGGCTTTAGCTTTATTAGGACATTTTCTTCTTCTTCTTCTTCAGCAACAGTCTCAGGCACTGGGGCCTTGTTCTTTTCAGCTACAGGGATGCTCCGTGTATTCCTCTTGGGCTTTGGCTTTGGAGCTGACTTGGCCTTGGAAGCAGCTCCCCCTGATTTTATGGCATCTCCCATAAGCTTGGGTGCCTTGGGCGCTGGTGCAGCTGCCTCTTCTTCTTCTTCCTCTTCCATGATGGAAGCTTTGCCAAGCACTCTAGACACAGTCTTCTTCACCCTTTCCTTTCTTTTCTTGCCCTCAGCTGCAACTGGCTCTTGGGGAGTGGGCTTCTCAGTTGAGGCTCTTGCCTTTGACATGGGCTGCCTGCCTGCTGGCCTTTTGATTTTCAGGCCTGGCTTAGTGCCTTGAGCTGGCTCAATTCTCTTGGAAGTGGCCTCTTCCTCTGCCACATAGTCCTCATCTTCGGAATCTGAAGTCCTCTTCTTCCTTTGTCTCGTGGCAGCCTTTGGCAAGTTACTAGGAGTGGTCCTGCTACCTTCATCAGATGAACTGGAGGGACTAGTGCCCTCACTCATCACTACTTGCTGCTCTGACATGTTTTGGCTATCACTCTAGTCTGACATGCTGCGAACTGACTGCTGACCCTGTGAATAGATTATAGATGAGATAGAATGGATGAGCATCACAAAATGCAGAGATTTTTGCAAAAAGAATGATCCAAAAACTTAGTTTTAGTTTCCCACTGAAATCATCTCGGATCTACCGATTTTCAAACTCGGTGATACCGAAGCAGTTTTGGAACCTAAACTAGTGAACTCGGTAGGACCGAGTCACAGTTCGGTGGCACCGAGACTGCTAGGGTTTCACTGAGTTCAAAAATCGGTCACACCGATAAGTAATTCTCGGTCAGACCGAGTCTCACTTGTGCAATGGCATAAGCCAAATCGGTGGGACCGAGTTTTTCAACTCGGTGGGTCCGAGATAGTTTCGGCGGAAACCTAAACCTAGAATTTTCGAATCAAACCTAATCTATGAGCGTTTTGACTAGATAGAAGTTTATCAAACGTGGCTAGAAACAATATGATCACAATGTGCTAGGAATCAGATTAAGGAATAGCACAAAGATCAAGTCCATACCCTAGTTTGGCGGGGACTTGCTACGGCGGCAACGGCGGGGCAGAATTCCCGTTGACGGCGACGGAGACCAGCGACTGGAGGCTGCTGGCGGCGAGAAGATGATTCGGAGACCACGAGGGCAGAGCAGGCTATCGCACGGGCGAAGGGGTTCGGAGAAATTTCCAAATTTTCCCCGTGACTATATATAGCCCGACCCTGTCGGTGTGACCGAGTGGAACGACTCGGTGGCACTGAGATTCATAACTGCGTGCAGTTACTGAAACTCGGTGTGACCGAAAGGTTCAAATCGGTTGCACCGAGATCGAAAACCTAGATCAACTTAATGATCTCGGTAGGACCGAAAGTAGAGTATCGGTCAGGCCGAGAATCATAAAGAGGTTTTGGAAGTTTAAGTCTATGACGAATCGGGGACTCCGAGCGCTCCTCACATAGAGTGGTTCGAATCTGACTTGATCAAATTTTTTGATGCAGCATGAATAGAGTTTGAGATGAGAAAAGCATAGATAGCTAGAGGAGGTTCTTAGGCATTCTTGTCCATCCACTTGGCAAAAGAAGATAAAACCGAACAATCAAAACAACAAGTTGATGTCCTCGAATGAGTAAAATATGCAATCAGCATGCTCACACAATAAGATGGCAAATGAAATATGTGACAAGGCATGCACAACCAATTCTAGCATATATCAAGCAATTTGCGATGACTAGGTCATCTATATATGAGTATATTGACTTAGGAGTCAAGTGAGATCACTTGATCATAGGTCATACTCATCGTTTAAGCTCAAGTGGGGTTACCACTTTTACATAAAGCATTGTTGTGTTCACATCTTTAGAGTTGCTTTAGCTCAAGTCTTAGAGTAAAGCTCCCCCTAGATGTGATATCCCCCCTAAGAGGGATGAACTAACCTTGGGTTTTGTCGATGATGACTTCATGTAGATATTGAAGATGTGGATGCTCAATGTTGATGTAGATCTCTTGGAGCTATCCATTTGAGTGAATTGCACTTTCAATACCTGCATGGGTTAGTCCCACAAGGAACAAACAAGGATATCCATAGACATAGAGTGATGCACACAAAATATGATGTCCATGAAAACTTTTAGGTTACCTTGTCCCTTGTCTTACCAACAAGAGGGTTTGTGACTCCTTGAACTAGTGCAAGATGTGGAAGTTGATTGCACTTGTTCTTGCCAAAATGATAAGAGTGAAGTATGTTGGCGGAGTCACCCTCAAGAACTCTCTAGTTCTTCTTCTTTTGGATCCACATCATCTTGATGGGAATCCTTGGAGTTGTAGTCTTACTTGATGAAGTGGAACTTGAAGTAGTCTTGGGAATCCACTTGACTAAGGTCTTAGGAGCTTCTTCAAATGCATCAATTTCCTCTTGAAGCTTGTCCTTGCCTTTTTGCTCGTAGTCTTGTGGTGGAAGATCATCTTGAGCTTGTGTCCCCTTGAAAGAAGTATACTTCTCTTGTTGAGGGACAAACTTTGTCTTGGGGTATTGATCTTCTTCCCACTCAACTCCATTGGCATTGAACTTTCGTTCAAAACCAACACCTTGATTCTTCTGGTGCATTCCTTGCTTGCGCACAATTTCCTCGAATTGCTTACTCCCGGCAAGGCTTTTGTACACTCCTTTCTCTATAATTCCCTTCAATAAACTATTTTCTTGCTCAAGTGTAACTTGGCTAAGAGAATCATTAGTGGAATCAAGAGAGCTACTAGAAGCAACAATATTGGATTTAGCATGATCATTGTTACTACTAGAGGAAGAATCTTTCTTGTTAGACTTGACTTGAGGCATGTAAGTAGATAAGAGTAAACGCTTGGCAATGTAAGAAGAACTTTTCTTGCGGAGATCATCATTGATTGCCTTTAAGAACTCATGCTCTTGATCAAGATTGAGCTTTTCAAAGCATAATTTCTCATGAGCTCTTAAAAGTTCTCGATGATCTTCGAAGATAGTGTCATGAGCTAACTTAAGAGTTTTTAGTTCTTTAGTTAGAGCCTCAATCTTCTCCTTATCATTGTCATTCGTTTTATCTTGATTAGCATGTTTAATTGACATTTCATCATAGTATTCATCACTAGAGTTGTCACCAAGCAAATCATCACCAAACAAGTCATCTTCATCACTATTGAAATCAACATACTCGGGGTGTGTTACCTTAGGACCTTTGGCCATGAGGCATCTTCCAATTCCTTCATTTGGTGAATCAAATATGTCGTAGGAGTTGGTTGACACAAGTGCTAGACCGGCAACACCTTCATCTTGAGTATCTTCGGAGTCGGAGTGATAACTTCTCTCGGAGTGGCTGTCGGAGTCGGAGCCGGATACCCATTCACCAACATGATCTTGATGTCTTCGTTTTGTGTAGCTCCTTGATGATTTTTCCTTCCTTTCCGAATCCTTGCTTCTCCATGAGTATCTTCGTTCATAACGATCATCTCTACTCCTTCTCTCTCTTGGTGGTGATCCTTTGCTTCTTCTTTTTGGAGAATCTTCTCTTCTCTTGTAGGGAGCCGTACACTCATTGGAATAGTGTCCGGGTCTTCCATAATTGTAACAGTTTCGCTCTCGACTAGAAGATCTTTTGTCATTGTAGGACCTTGACATGGATCTTCTATCTTTGCTTCTACTCTTGTAGAACTTGTTGAAGTTCTTCACCATTAAGCTCAATTCTTCATTGAAGTCTTGTTTCTCACTTGATGATGTAGGGGCTTCACATGAGGCTTTATAGGCACCACTTGATTTGTTGTGAAGTTCCTCTTTATCCTTAAGTGACATCTCATGAGCAACAATTCTTCCAATCACCTCCGTTGGCTTGAGATCTTTGTAATTGGGCATCATTTGGATCAATGTGCACACAGTATCATATTTTCCATCCAAGGCTCTTAGAATCTTCTTGATGATGAATTTATCGGTCATCTCTTCACTTCCTAAGCCGGCAATCTCATTTGTGATGAGAGCAAGCCTAGAGTACATTTCAGCGACACCTTCACCATCCTTCATCTTGAACTTGTCAAGTTGGCTTTGAAGCACATCCAACTTGGATTCCTTGACGGAGTCGGTACCTTCGTGCATATCAATCAAAGTGTCCCAAATTTCCTTTGCATTCTCAAGGCGGCTGATTTTGTTGAATTCTTCGGGGCACAATCCGTTGAAGAGAATATCACAAGCTTGAGCATTGTATTGCAACATCTTCAACTCATCCGCGGTAGCTTCACGGTTTGGTTCTCTCCCATCAAAGAAGTCACCTTGCAAACCAACACACACAGTAGCCCAAACGGCTGTCCAAGAATATGCATTTTCATTTTATGCTTCCAACTAGCAAAATTAGTACCATCAAAGTAAGGACCTCTATGGTGATAATTTCCCTCGCTAGACGCCATACTCTCCTAGGTTGTGAAACCAAGGCTATGACCACCAAAAGCTATGGAGATGAATAAAATGGAGACCAAAGCTCTGATACCACTTGTAGGATCAGAAGTATGTCTAGAGGGGGGGTGATTAGACTACTTAACCAAATAAAAACTTAACCTTTTCCCAATTTTAGTTCTTGGAAGATTTTAGCTATTTTGGGACAAGTCAAGCAATCATCACATAATTCAAGCAAGCATGCAAAGAGTATATTGGCAGCGAAAAGTAAAGCATGCAACTTGCAAGAATGTAAAGGGAAGGGTTTGGAGAATTCAAACGCTATTGGAGACACAGATGTTTTTCCCGTGGTTCGGATAGGTGGTGCTATCCTACATCCCCGTTGATGGAGACTTCAACCCACGAAGGGTAACGGTTGCGCGAGTCCACACAGGGCTCCACCCAAGGGCAACGGTTGCGCGAGTCCACACAGGGCTCCACCCACGAAGGGTCCACGAAGAAGCAACCACCCACAAAGGGTCCACGAAGAGGCAACCTTGTCTATCCCACCATGGCCAACGCCCACACAGGACTTGCCTCACTAGCGGTAGATCTTCATGAAGTAGGCGATCTCCTTGCCCTTACAAACTCCTTGGTTAAACTCCACAATCTTGTCAGAGGCTCCCAAGTGACACCAAGCCAATCTAGGAGACACCACTCTCCAAGAAGTAACAAATGGTGTGTAGGTAATGAACTCCTTGCTCTTGTGCTTCAAATGATAGTCTCCCCAACACTCAACTCTCTCTCATAGGATTTGGATTTGGTGGAAAGAAGATTTGAGTGGAAAGCGACTCGGGAAGGCTAGAGATCAAGATTCATATGGTAGGAATGGAGTGTCTTGGTCTCAACACATGAGTAGGTGGTTCTCTCTCAGAACATAAGAGTTGGAATGATGTGTGTGTTCTGATGGCTCTCTTTTCGAATGAGAAAGAGGTGGAGGGGTATATATAGCCTCCACACAAAATCCAACCGTTACACAGTTTTCCAATCTCGGTGGGATAGAATCAATAAACTCGGTCGGACCGAAAATGTAAACCTAGTGACCGTTAGTGATTTTCGGTGGGACTGACATGCAACTCGGTAGGACCGATATGGTTAGGGTTTGGGCATAACGTAATCTCGGTGAGACCGATTACACAAACTCGGTGAGACCAAATTTGGTAATTAGCTAACCAGAGAGTTGGTCAGGCAAACTCGGTGGGACCGATTTGCTCTTTCGGTGAGACCGAGTGGAACTCGGTGAGACTGAAAAGTTACAAAGGGGAAACACTGAGTTTACATTGCAATCTCGGTGGGACCGATTCGCTCTTTCGGTGAGACCGAGATCCTTATCGGTAGAACCGAAATGCTAGGGTTTGGCAGTGGCTAATGACAAGTGAAACTCGGTGGCGCCGGATAGGAAGAATCGGTAGGACCGAGTTTGGCTTAGGGTTTAGGTCATATGTGGATATGGGAAAGTAGTTGAGGGTTTTTGAGCATATCACTAAGCACATGAAGCAAGAGGCTCATTAAGCAACACCTCATCCCTCCTTAATAGTATTGGCTTTTCCTAAAGACTCAATGTGATCTTGGATCACTAAAATATAAAATGAAGAGTCTTGAGCTTTTGAGCTTGAGCCAATCCTTTGTCCTTAGCATTTTGAGGGTTCCACTTTCACATCCATGCCATGCCAATCATTGAGCTTCCCTGAAATAATCATTTTGGAATAGCATTAGCTCAATGAGCTATATGTTGTTATGAATTACCAAAACCACCTAGGGATAGTTGCACTTTCACTCAGCCACATAGTCCTCATCCTCTGACTCTGAGGTTCTTTTCTTGCTGGCCCTAGTTGCAGCCTTTGGCAGATTGCTTGGTGTGCTCCTGCTGCCATCATCTGAGCTGCTAGAGGGACTAGTGCCCTAACTCAAGTGAACCTGCTCCTCTGACTTGTTCTGACTGTCACTCTGATCTGACATGATGCAAACACTGACAGCAGACCCTGTGAATAGATTATAGATGAGGTAGAGTGGATGAGCATCACAAAGTACAGAGGTTTTTGCAAAAGAATGAATTAAAAACTTAGTTTTAGTTTTCCACAGAAAACATTTCAGATCTACAGATTTGCAAACTCGGTGATACCGAAGCAGCTTTTGGAACCTAAACTAGTGAACTCGGTTAGACCGAGTCACAGTTCGGTGGTACCGAGACTGCTAGGGTCTCACAAAGTGCTGAACTCGGTCACACCGATTTGCAATTCTCGGTCAGACCGAGAATCACATGTGCAATGGCCTGAGCCAAATCGGTGGAACCGATTTCATCAACTCGGTTGGTCCGAGATGGTTTCGGCGGAAACCTAACCCTAAATTTTCAATTCACAACTAAACTACAGAGTGTTTTCGATGGATAGAATGGTTTCAATCGTGGCATGATTCATGGCAAAGCAATGTGCTGGAGAATCGGAGTTAGAACAGCACAAAGTTCAAGTCCATACCCTAGTTCGGCGATGAACTTGCTACGGCGGCAACGGCGGGATGATTCCCGTTGACGGCGGCGGAGACCAGCGACAGGAGGCGGTTAGCGACGAGGAGGATGATCCGGAAACCCAGGGAGGCAGAGCAGGCTAAGCACGGGCGAGGAGGTTCGGAAAGTTTTCCAAAAATTTGACCTGTGGATATATATAGCCTGACCCTGTCGGTGTGACCGAGTGGAACAACTCGGTGGCACCGAGATTCATAACTGCAAGCAGTTACTGAAACTTGGTGTGACCGAAAAGTTTGAATCGGTTGCACCGAGATTGAAAATCTAGATCAACTTAGTGATCTCGGTATGACCGAAATGGATGAATCGGTCAGACCGAAACACACAAAGAAGTTTTGGAAGTTTAAGTCTATGACGAATCGGGGACTCCGAGCGCTCCTCACACAGAGTGGTTCGAATCTGACTTGATCAAACTTTGTGATGCAGCATGAATAGAGTTTGAGACGAGAAAAGGATTGATAGCTAGAGAAGGTTCTTAGGCATTCTTGTCGATCCACTTGGCCAAAAGAAAAGGAAACCAATCAATCAAAACAACAAGTGGATGTCCTCGAATGAGTAAATTATGCAACCAACATGCTCACACAATAAAATGACAAATGAAATATGTGGCAAAGCATGCACAAACAATTCTAGCATCTATGAAGCAATTGGCGATGGCTAGGTCATCTATATATGAGTATATTGACTTAGGAGTCAAATGAGAACATTTGATCATAGGTCATACTCATCGTTTAAGCACAAGTGGGGTTACCACTTTTACATAAAGCGTTGTTGTGTTCACACCATTAGAGTTGCTTTAACTCAATTGTTAGAGTAAAGCTCCCCCTAGATGTGAGATCCCCCCTAAGAGGGATGAACTAACCTTGGGTTTTGTCGATGATGACTTCATGTAGGTGTTGAAGATGTGGATGCTCTAAGTTGATGTAGATCATTCAGGGCTATCCTTTGGAGTGAGTTGCACTTTCAATACCTACACAGGTTAGTCCCACAAGGAACAAATAAGGATATCCATAGACATAGAGTGATGCACACACAAGATGATGTCTATGAAAGATTTAGGTTACCTTGTCCCTTGTCTTACCAACAAGAGGGTTTGTGACTCCTTGAACTAGTGCAAGATGTGGAAGTTGATTGCACTTGTTCTTGCCAAAATGATAAGAGTGAAGTATGTTGGCGGAGTCACCCTCAAGAACTCTCTAGTTCTTCTTCTTCGGGATCCACACCATCTTGATGGGAATCCTCGGAGTTGTAGTTGTACTTGATGAAGTGGAACTTGATGTAGTCTTGGGAATCCACTTGACCAATGCCTTAGGAGCTTCTTCAAATGCATTAATTTCCTCTTGAAGCTTGTCCTTGCCTTTTTTCTTGTGGTCTTGTGGTGGAAGATCATCTTGAGCTTGTGTCCCTTTGAAATAAGTAGGATCGTACTTCTCTTGTTGAGGAACAAACTTCGTCTTGGGGTATTGATCTTCTTCCCACTCAACTCCATTGGCATTGAAATTTCGTTCAAAACCAATACCTTGATTCTTCCGGTGCCTTCCTTGCTTGCATACAATTTCCTCGAATTACTTACTCCCGGCAAGGCTCTTGTAAACACCTTTCTCTATAATTCCCTTCAATTAGCTATTTTCTTGCTCAAGTGTAACTTGGCTAAGAGAATCATTAGTGGAATCAAGAGAACTACTAGAAGCAACAACATTGGATTTAGCATGATTATTGTTACTACTAGAGGAAGAATCTTTCTTGTTCTTGTTACTAGACTTGACTTGAGGCATGTAAGTGGATAAGAGTAAACTCTTGGTAATGTAAGAAGAACTTTTCTTGCGAAGATCATCATTGATTGCCTTTAAGAACTCATGCTCTTGCTCAAGGTTGAGCTTCTCAAAACATAATTTCTCGTGAGTCCTTAAAAGTTCTCGATGATCTCCTAAGATAGTTTCATGAGCTAACTTAAGAGTGTTTAGTTCTTTAGTTAGAGACTCAATCTTCTCCTTATCATTGTCATTCGTTTCATCATAGTATTCATCACTATAGTTGTCAACAAGTAAATCATCATCACCTAACAAATCATCTTCATCACTATTGAAATCAACATACTCGGGGTGTGATACCTTTGGACCTTTGGCCATGAAGCATCTTCCAATTCCTTCATTTGGTGAATCAAATATGTCATAGGAGTTGGTTGACACAAGTGCTAGACCGGCAACACCTTCATCTTGAGTATATTCGGAGTCGGAGTGATAGCTTCTCTCGGAGTCATTGTCGGAGTCGGAGCCGGATACCCATTCACCAACATGAGCTTGATGTCTTCGTTTTGTGTAGCTCCTTGATGACTTGTCCTTCCTTTCCGAATCCTTGCTTCTCCGAGAGTGTCTTCATTCATATCGATCATCCCTACTCCTTCTCTCCCTTGATGGTGATTCTTCTCTTCTACTTCTTCTTTTAGGAGAATCTTCTCTTCTCTTGTGGGGAGCTGTACACTCATTGGAGTAGTGTCCGGGTCTTCCACAATTGTAGCAGTTTCGCTCTCGACTAGAAGATCTTTTGTCATTGTAGGACCTTGACTTGGAACTTCTCTCTTTGCTTCTATTCTTGTAGAACTTGTTGAAGTTCTTCACCATTAGGCTCAATTCTTCATTGAAGGTTTGTTTCTCACTAGATGATGTGGGAGCTTCACATGTGGCTTTGTAAGCACCACTTGACTTGTTATGGAGCTCCTCCTTATCCTTGAGTGACATCTCATGATCAACAATTCTTCCAATGACTTCCGTTGGCTTGAGATCTCTGTAATTTGGCATCATTTGGATCAATGTGCATACGGTATCGTATTTTCCATCCAAGGCTCTTAGGATCTTCTTGATGATGAATTTGTCAGTCATCTCTTCATTTCCAAAGCCGGCAATCTCATTTGTGATAAGAGCAAGCCTAGAGTACATTTCAGCGACACCTTCACCATCCTTCATTTTGAACTTGTCAGGTTGACTTTGAAGCACATCCAACTTGGATTCCTTGACGAAGTCGGTACCTTAATGCATGTCAATCAAAGTATCCCAAATTTCCTTTGCATTCTCAAGACGGCTGATTTTGTTGAATTCTTTGGGGCACAATCCGTTGAAGAGGATATCACAAGGTTGAGTGTTGTATTGTAGCATCTTCAACTCTTCCGCGGTGGCTTCACGATTCGGTTCTCTCCCATCAAAGAATTCACCTTGCAAGCCAACACACACAATAGCCCAAACGGCAGGGTTATGTCCAAGAATAAGCATTTTCATCTTATGCTTCCAACTAGCAAAATTAGTACCATCAAAGTAAGGACCTCTACGGTGGTAATTTCCATCGCTAGACGCCATACTCTCCTAGGTTGTGAAACCAAGGATATGACTTCCAAAAGCTATGAAAATAAAAGCAAATGGAGACCAAAGCTCTGATACCACTTGTAGGATCAAAAGTATGTCTAGAGGGGGGTGATTAGACTACTTGACCAATTAAAAATCTATCCTTTTCCCAATTTTAGTCTTTGGCAGATTTTAGCTATCTTAGCACAAGTCAAGCAATCTTAACACAATTCAAGCAAGCATGCAAAGAGTCTATGAGCAGCGGAAAGTAAAGCATGCCACTTGCAAGAATGTAAACGGAAGGGTTTGGAGAATTCAAACACAATTGGAGACACGGATGTTTTTGTCGTTGTTGCGATAGGTGGTGTTATCGTACATCCACGTTGATGGAGACTTCAACCCACGAAGGGTAACAGTTGCGTGAGTCCACGGAGGGCTCCACCCACGAAGGGTCCACGAAGAAGCAACCTTCTCTATCCCATCATGGCCATCGCCCATGAAGGACTTGCCTCACTAGCGGTAGATCTTCACGAAGTAGGCGATCTCCTTGCCCTTACAAACTCCTTGGTTCAACTCCACAATCTTGTCGGAGGCTCCCAAGTGACACCTAGCCAATCTAGGAGACACCACTCTCCAAGAAGTAACAAATGGTGTGTTGATGATGAACTCCTTGCTCTTGTGCTTCAAATGATAGTCTCCCCAACACCCAACTCTCTCTTACAGGATATGGATTTGGTGGAAAGAAGATTTGAGTGGAAAGCAACTTGGGGAAGGCTAGAGATCAAGATTCATATGATTGGAATGGAATATCTTGGCCTCAACACATGAGTAGGTGGTTCTCTCTCAGAAAATGTGTATTGGAACTGTAGGTATGTTCTGATGGCTCTCTCCATGAATGAAGAGTGGGTGGAGGGATATATATAGCCTCCACACAATAACTAACCGTTACATATAATTTACCAATCTCGGTGAGACCGAATTGAGAAACTCGGTCGTACCAATTTAGCAAACCTAGTGACCGTTAGGATTTTCGGTGGGACTGAGATGCAACTCAGTAGGACCGATATGGTTAGGGTTAGGGCATAACGTAATCTCGGTGTGACTGATTACACAAACTCGGTGGGACCGATTTTGGTAATTAGCTAACCAGAGAGTTCGTCAGGTAAACTCGGTGGGACCGATCACTCATTTTGGTGGGACCGAAATGTTACAAAAGGGAAACAGAGAGTTTACATTGCAATCTCGGTCGGACCGATCGCTCATCTCGGTAGGACCAAAATGTTACGAAGGGAAACAAACAGATTACAACCCCATCTCGGTGTGACCGAGATCCCTATCGGTGAGACCGATTTTCCTAGGGTTTGTGGTAGTGGCTATGACATCTGAACTCGGTGGCGCCGGATAGAAAGAATCGGTGGGGCCAAGTTTGACTTTTGGTTTAGGTCATATGTGGATGTGGGAAGGTAGTTGAGGGTTTTGGAGCATATCACTAAGCACTATGAAGCAAGAACCTCATCAAGCAACACCTCATCCCTCCTTGATAGTATTGGCTTTTCCTATAGACTCAATGTGATCTTGGATCACTAAAATATAAAATGTAGAGTCTTGAGCTTTGAGCTTGAGCCAATCTTTTTGTCCTTAGTATTTTGAGGGGTCCACTTTCCTCATCCATGCCATGCCATTCATTGAGCTTTTCCTGAAATATTAATCTTGGAATAGCATTAGCTCAATGAGCTATATGTTGTTAGGAATTACCAAAACCACCTAGGGATAGTTGCACTTTCAGCCGCTTGATTTTTCAGTCAAGGGATGTGATGGAGCTCTAATCCCTCAAATATCTTTTCTGGCTTTCTCACCGCATTGCAATAACCAGTCATAGCTGGGCTTCTGACATCCCACTCCTTCATTACTTGATTGGACACCAAATCTGAGTCGCCATAGACCATGAGGCGACGGACGCCGAGTGAAATGGCCATGCGCAACCCGTACATAAGTGCCTCATATTCGGCTTCATTGTTGGAGGAGTCAAAGTGAATCTGAACAACATAGCTGAGTTTGTCACCGCGAGGGGATACCAACACCACCCCAGCACCGGAACCATTCAGCATCTTGGACCCATCAAAGAACATGGTCCAATGCTCCGAGTGGATTTGGGCCGAAAGTTGTTGTTCGGTCCATTCGACGAGGAAATCAGCTATTTCTTGGGACTTTATGGCCTTCTTTGCCTCAAATTTGATGTCCAGGGGAAGGAGTTCAATCACCCACTTTGCCACTCGACCAGTTGCATCTCTGTTTCTTAGAATCTCTGATAATGGAGCGTCGCTGACGACTGTAATGGAATGATCAAAGAAGTAGTGTGCAACTTTCTTCGTGGTCATGTAAATCCCATAAACAAACTTCTAATAATGTGGATATCTTCGTTTCGACAGAGTCAGAACTTCAGAAACATAATATACTGGGCGCTGAACTTTATAGGCTTTTCCTTCTTCTTCCCGCTCGACTGTGAGTATTGTACTGACAACTTGTCCAGTGGCTACAATATAAAGAAGTAAAGGATCTTTGCTGATTGGCACAGCAAGCACCGGCTGGGTGGAAAGCAGGGCTTTGAGCTCTACAAACGCTGCGTCAGCTTCGGAGTCCACTCGAACTTATCAGACTTCTTCATCAATCGGTAAAGAGGCAATGCCTTTTCACCGAGGCAAGAAATGAATCGACTCAAGGCGGCCAAACAACCAGTAAGCTTCTGGACATCGTGCAGACGCACAGGGCGTTTCATCCGAAGTATAGCACCAACTTTCTCTAGGTTAGCATCGATCCCTCATTCGGAAATGAGAAAACGGAGTAACTTTTCGCCAGGAACTCCGAATGTGCATTTTGATGGATTAATCTTGATATCATATCTTCTCAGATTGGCAAAGGTTTCAGCAAGGTCAGCCAACAGGTCGGAACGTTTACGTGACTTGACCACAATGTCATCCATGTATGCTTCCACATTCCGACTGATTTGAGTGAGCAGACACTTCTGGATCATCCTCATGAATGTGGCTCTGGCGTTCTTCAAGCCGAATGGCATAGTGACATAACAAAAGCATCCGAATGGAGTGATGAAAGCCGTTTTTATCTCATCGGGACCATACAGTCGGATATGATGGTACCCGGAATAGGCGTCCAAAAAAGACAACCGCTCACACCCCGCAGTTGAGTTGACGATTTGGTTGATGCAGGGGAGAGGGAAATGATCTTTCGGGCAGGCCCGATTGATATTCTTGAAGTTAATGCACATGCGAAGTGAGTCGTCCTTCTTGGGGACCAGGACAACATTGGCGAGCCACTTGGAGTGGTAGATTTCATGGATGAACTCAGCTGCTAGGAGCCGAGCCACTTCCTCGCTGATTGCTTTTCTCTTCTGGAAGGCGGACCGTCGGAGATGTTCCTTGACTGGTTTTACCTTTGGGTCGACTCGCAAACGATGCTCAGCCAGTCCCCTGCGTACACCCGGCATGTCAGAAGGTTTCCATGCAAAGATATCCCAATTCTCACGGAGGAACTGGATGAGCGCTTCTTCCTATTTGCTGTCGAGTGTTGATGAGATATGGGTCGGAGCAACATTGGGGTCGGTCGGGTGAATATGAATCGGCTTCGTTTCCCCTGATGACTGAAATGCAGAGTCTGTGGCAGGCTTCTTGGCTTGCAGCAAATCACTCGGATCTGCATTCTTATGATACTCTTGCAGTTCTACTACTGCCATCTGTGCATCGGCAATTTTTGAGCCCTTTTGGAAGCACTCTTCCGCCTTCTGCCGATTGCCAGTAACAGTGATTACTCCTTTAGGACCGGGCATCTTCAATTTGAGATACACGTAACATGGTCGAGCCATAAAACGTGCATAAGCGGGCCTACCCAGAATAGCATGGTAAGCACTCTTGAAATCCACTACCTCAAATGTCAACTTTTCCTTGCGGTAGTTCTTGGAATCACCGAAAACCACATCAAGGGCGATCTGGATGAGTGACTGGGCTTTCTTGCTAGGAATAACGCCATGGAAACTCATGTTGCTTTCACTAATCTTGGACATCGAAATGCCCATTCCCTTCAAGGTTTCAACATAAAGGATATTTAGGTCACTGCCACCATCCATCAGCACTTTAGTCAGTCGAGTGCCTTTAACTACCGGGTCGACCACCAGTTCTTACCTCCCACGGGTGGCTATATGAGCTGGATGGTCTGACTGGCCGAATGTGATGGCAGTCTGAGACCACTTCAGATAACTGGGTGTTGCAGGAGCAACCATGTTTACTTCCATGTTAATAACTTTCAACCGACTTTTGCTTTCAACATCAGCAAAATCATCAGTGTGGAATTGACATTGGGAAAACCATCATCATCTTCCTCCCTATCCTCACCTCCGTCTGACTCCTTTTCCTTCTCCTCGGGTTGTTTCTCTCGGAACTGCTGGATAAGGAAATGCACTGTCGAGTGGTGTGTTTAGGGTAAATGATGTTCCCCTCTTCATCTTTTTTGGTATGAATATGGCATGGTAAGTCCAACACATCATTCCCATCTTTACCTTAACTTTTTTGGGAGCCCAGGGTCCCTTGGGCTTTCCTTTGAACTTTCCTTGGGTAACAGTTAAAACTTCACCAGGAGCAGCTGGTTCAACCTTTCGCTTCTGTTTCCGACTGGAATTCCCTCCTCTGGTTTCTTGGGCGACTGTTTTGTGCTTGCCACTCCGGAGTCGGTCTTCCTCTTCACCATTAGCATATTTGGTGGCAATCTCCATCATCCGAGTCAGAGTCATATCTCTTGTCCGACCAAATTTCAGATTCAACTCCCGATACTTAACGCCTTCCTTGAAGGCACAAATTGCTTGGTGATCTGACACATTCTCCACTGTATGGTGCAGCGTGATCCATCTCTGGATATAATCTCTCAAGGTTTCATTCGGTTTCTAGACACAACACTGCAATTCTGTCAACCCTACCGGCCTTTTGCAAGTGCCTTCAAAGGTCCTAACAAACACTCGAGCAAGTTCTTCCCAACTATAAATACTGCTAGGAGCCAACTGATTCAACCACGCTCTGGATGAGCCCTCTAACATCAAGGGAGGTGCTTCATAGCCACATCATCATTGCCTCCACCAATCTGCGCAGCCACCCGGTAGTCCTCAAGCCAAGTGTTTGGCTTGGACTCACCGGTGAACTTGCTGACTCCAGTCGCCAACCTGAAGTTGGGAGGAATCACTGCTGCTTTGATGGCTCTGCTGAAACACTCAGGTCCTGAAACGTGCACCCTGCTTCCAGTCGGATGATCTTTATCGTGGCCTTCTCTATGAGCCCTGTTCCTATCCACCAGACCTTGAACGAGGATAGATCTTGCATCAAAGCCTGGCTCTCTAGGGTCGACTGGAATTCTTCGTTCGCCGATGTGGGGGCACCTGTCATCTTGCTGCCGAGGCACGTATGACCCACTCCTCAAAGGAGGCGTGGGCACTCGACGACGGTCATCGTGGTCGACTCGATGATCATAATGCTCGCGGTTCCTGTACTGATCTTGCCGGTGCCCACATTCTTCACGTCGCGGAGGCAATCTTGGACTGTGAGCAGATTGGACAGTGTCTCCCACCACAGATCTGCTATGAATCCTATTCCGCGACTGAGATATTGTTGTATTCTATTCTCTCGCTGCCCGGAGCAAAGCCCGGATCTGTATCAAACCTTGGCCAGCTTCTGACTGGGAAGGTTGAATTGACTCTGCTATTCGAGCTGCAGCTATGAGATTCTGGATCGGAGTTCGGTATACCTGAGTCGGAGGCAGAAAAAGTCGTCGTCGACTGGATTCAGCAATTCGCTGCCGAGCACGCTCGTCGAGTGCGCTCAGCCAAGTTGGCCAGGCGCGCCTCCTCCAAGGCCTTGGCCTCGGGGGTTTCTCCAACGATAGGAGTGTGAAGTGCATCCATGTTACGGCAGCGAAGCTCTTCCCTCCACTGTGAAGCTAGGGGCTCGGGGCAGTACTCCTCGTGGGCATGTGATGGGTCACCGACGCCATCACCACCATCTTCACGGGTGAGGCCAGGAGGACTGCGGGGTCCATTGACCATCAAAACTTCCGCTGCAGGGTCGCTGCTGTCGCACTCGGATGCAGTCTCGACGGAGCCAATCGACAGGTCGAACAGGCCATAGAGAGTTTCATCAGGCTCGATCGCCGCCGTTTGTGGGGTGGCCAATTGGCGGGCCACCGCATGCCTCACCCACCGCTGAAGCCGCGACCGACCGGATCGCTGGCGCCGGTGAACAACAGGAAGCGAGGATGTCGTAGGAGCCGACCGATACTGAGTTGACGGCTGTCGAAGAAGGACACCGGGGACGTAGGCGTGGAAGTGCGTCGCCCCGCGGACGGGGAGCGCCTCGACATCCATTGGAGCCTCGTGGAGACAAGCGGAGTCGTCGGCGATGAAGACGAGCGAGCCGAGACGGATCTCGCCGCCTTCGGCCAATTCTCCGCTGGAAACCGTGATGATGGGAATCTGAAGAATCGCAACGTCTCCAATAAACTGCTAAGACACCGGCCCCATGGTGGGCGCCAACTGTCGTGGTTCTAAGACTGACAGTAGAATGGGGGGTAGGTATGAGGAGGCAGGATCCTAGCTATGGAGTAGTTGTACACACGAGTTTTACGAGTTCATGCCCTTCTCGGAAGAAGTAACATCCCTACGTCTCGATGCCCTGAGGCGGTCGGCTGGATTATATGTGTGTGTGTTTACAAAAGATGCGAACCCTTGTGCCTGTGGAGGGGGGGTGGCTTATATAGAGTGCGCCAGGACCCCAGCCGGCCCACGTTACAAAGGGTTTAAGGTACACTAAAGGGGAGACCTTACTGGTAACGCTAGTAAATAAAGAGACATAATGACCATTTAAGCTATGAGGTGATGTCCGACCGTTGTGGTCTAGAGTGACCTTAGACCTTCTGGTGGTCGAGTGACAGTACCTGCGGTCGAGTGACTTCAAATCTTCCAAGTGGAAGTTCTCATGGTCGAGTGGATGATGACTCCTCTTCGAATGCTTCTGGTTTTAAGGTGACATCCTAGGGGAGGGTGCCTAGGTCAAGCCTATGACCCTACCCTAGGTACATATCTTCATCAGCCGCTACCCGTCTAAATAGCTTTGTTGATTTGTGTGATATGCAAAAGAAGAAAGATGTGGACAATGATATTGTTAAATTGAAGCTATTTCCTTTTTCCCTTAGAGATCGTGCTAAATCCTGGTTTTTGTCTTTGCCTAAAAATAGTATTGATTCATGGAATAAGTGTGAAGATGCTTTTATCTCTAAGTATTTTCCTCCCGCTAAGATCATCTCTCTTAGAAACGATCTTATGAATTTTAAGCAACTTGATCATGAACATGTTGCACAATCTTGGGAGAGGATGAAATTAATGATATGTAATTGCTCTACACATGGTTTGAATCTTTGGATGATTATACAGAATTTTTATGCCGGATTGAATTTTGCTTCTAGAAATCTTTTATATTCGGCCGCGGGAGGCACTTTTATGGAAATCACTTTAGGAGAAGCTACTAAACTCCTAGATAATATTATGGTTAATTATTCTCAATGGCACACCGAAAGATCTACTAGTAAAAAAGTGCATTACTCTGTTCTTATGAACTTAATACTCTAGATGCATGCTGGATAGCGGTCGATGTGTGGAGTAATAGTAGTAGATGCGGAATCATTTCGGTCTACTTGCCGCGGACAAGATGCCTATATACATGATCATACCTAGATATTCTCATAATTATTCGCTTTTCTATCAATTGCTCGACAGTAATTCGTTTACCCACCGTAATACTTATGCTCTTGAGAGAAGCCACTAGTGAAACCTATGGCCCCCGGGTGTATCTTCCATCATATTAATCTTCCAATACTTAGTTATTTCTATTGCCGTTTATTTTACTTTGCATCTTTATTTCTCTTTATCATAAAAATACCAAAAATATTTTCTTATCATATCTATCAGATCTCACTCTCGTAAGTGACCGTGAAGGGATTGACAACCCCTTTATCATGTTGGTTGCAAGGTTCTTATTTGTTTGTGTAGGTGCGTGGGACTCGAGCGTGATCTCCTACTGGATTGATACCTTGGTTCTCAAAAACTGAGGGAAATACTTACGCTACTTTACTGCATCACCCTTTCCTTTTCAAGGGAAAACCAACGCAGTGCTCAAGAGGTAGCATATATTCAATACTCGGATTGTATTCTTGAATCATTTCGACCCATCGAGTCTGCCTGAGGTTGAGGTTGTGTTGAGTAAAGATGTACTTGAGGCTCTTATGGTCTGTGAAGATGTCCACTTTCCTTCCCAACAAGAGATGTCTCCACGTTAATAATGCATGGACAACTACCGCCAACTCAAGATCGTGAGTGGGGTAGTTCCTTTCGTTGGGCTTCAACTGTCGAGAGGTATAAGCCACAACTTTCTTCTCTCGCATTAACACAGCACCGAGACCTTGCAAGGAAGCATCATAGAAAACTTTGAATGGCTTGGATTCGTCAGGAGGAGTCAAGATAGGAGTTGTGACTAACTTCTCTTTGAGGGTGTTGAAAGCAATGTCACATTGAGGCGTGCAGACATACTTGACATGCTTCTGGAGGAGGTTGGAAAGAGGCTTTGCAATCTTAGAGAAATTCTCAACGAATCTTCGACAATAGCTTGCAAGCCCAAGAAAACTGCAGAGCTGTTTGACATTCTAAGGAGGTTCCCAATTCACAATTGCAGACACCTTCTCGGGATTAACAGCGATGCCTTTGGCTAAGTTGACATTACCAAGGTAAAGAACTTCGTCAAGCCAGAACTCACACTTTGAAAACTTCGCATAGAATTGATGCTCTCTGAGTTTGTCAAGCACCAATCTCAAATGGTTGGCATGATCCTCCTTATTCTTGCAAAAGACCAAGATATCATCGAGATACACCAGGACGAAATCATTTGTTTAAGGGTTGAAGATGAAGTTCATCATGCGAGAGAACGTTGGAGGAGCATTGACAAGGCTGAAAGACATGACAGTATATTCATAAGAACCATAGCTTGTTCTGAATGCTGTCTTGGGGATATCTTGTTCACGAATGCAAATCTGATGATAACCCATACAGAGGTCAAGCTTGGAGAAAACTTTAGCACCTTTAAGTTGCTCAAAAAGCTCATTGATGTTGGGAAGTGGATACTTGTTCTTTATTGTCTTATTGTTCAATGGATGGTAGTCGACGCGGAGTCGTTCCGTTCCATCCTTCTTCTTGACAAAAAGGACACCACAACCCCATGGAGATGAACTCAGTCTGATCAGACCCATACACTCTTGTTCATCGAGTTGTTTCTTCAACTCCTTCAACTTCTATGATCCAAGCTTATAAGGATGCTTGCAAACATGTTCTGTGCCAGGCTCAAGACCGATAACGTATTCAACTGGCCGGTGAGGAGGCATTCCCGGAAGCTCTTCTGTAAAGCCATCTTGATATTCACAAACGACTAGAATCTGAGAGATGGCATTCAACTCGCCATTCTCATTGAGAGAAAACAGTCAAATAGTTTCATCTCGAGCGGCATAGATGATCACATCCTCCGAAGAGTGTGTCAATTGAATCTTCCTGGCAGCACAATCAAGCTGAGCCTTGTGCTTAGAAAGCCAGTCCATGCCAAGAATTAGATCAATATCCGAGTCACCAAGAACCATTGGAGAAGATAGAAATTTATAGTTTCCCATCTTGATGGAAACATCCAGAGCCACCAAACTGGCACTCAACCATTTACCCAGAGAAATGATATCCATGGGTTTACCCAAATGAGAAGAAGTGAATTCATGCTTGGCAAAGAACGGTCTTGACATGAAACAATGCGATGCACCAGTGTCGAAAAGAACTTTTGCAGGAATAGAGTTAATTGGAAGGTTACCCATGATCACATCTAAAGAATTCTCTGCCTGAGCTGCGTTCATCATGTTCACCTTAGCATGCTTGGGATTATGCTTGACCACTGCATTGCTTGAAGATCACACAGGAGGAGGAGGAGGAGGTGGAAGGCGCCTTTGGTTGAAGCATTTGTTTGCATAGTGCCCCTTCTGCTGACACTTGTTGCAAGTAACCTCTGAGAGCGGACGGTGATATGGAGCACTTGACCTTGGAGATTGAGACTGAGCTTTGTTCTGATAGACTGGGTTGGGTGGGAAGATCCGTTGCCACCTTTGCTCTTCTGCTGGTAGGGCTGGCGAAACGGAGGAGGAGGCAACCAGAACTTCTGTTGCTTAGCTGCCACTTGTGATGAAGAAGAAGATTGAACTGCATCCCTGACTCTCTTCTTAGATGCCTCACACTTGAGATGAGCAGCTTCTTGCTTTAGTGCCATGTTATAGAATTGATCGAACATGGTCGGCTCAATAAGCATGAGAGCTAACTGCAGATCTTCTCTAAGGACACCTCTAAATTGATAGATCATACTCTTTTCATCAGGAACGTATTGTTTAGCGAAGCGAGCAAGTTTCTGGAACTAGATATTGTATTGATACACGGACATGCTGCCTTGCTTGAGATTGCGGAACTCCTCACGCTTGCTCTCAGCAACACTGGGTGGGATATGATGAGCTTTGAAGTCTCGACGGAAATCACCCCAGGTAATCACACGACCTCCTCTGGAATCTCTGTATTGTTGATACCACTCAGCAGCTTGGTCCTTGAGTTGAAACGAAGCAAACTTGACAAAGTCCTCAAGCCTGACATTGCTACATTCAAAATGCTTGCAAATGTCCACGAGCCAATCGTCGACGTCTGTGGCCTCGGCACACGTGCTGAAGGACTTTGGCTGGTTTGCGAGGAACTCGTTGAGGGTAGCAAACTGAGGCTGATTGTTGCCTTGGCCTTGATTTCCTTGGTTGCCTTGCCCTTGGTTGCACTCTTGCGAGAGTTGCAAAAGCATCCGAGGGTTGGCGTTGGTGGCTGCCATGACAGCTTGCCATGCCTCCGGAGGTGGAGGTGGTGGCGGAGGGTTCGACTGATCCCCATCATTACAGTCCGGATTCTGACGCGTTGGAGGAGCCATCCCGAAGAGGGTGACATCCGTTAGAATATTGAAAGATAGAAATTCAAGCTAAATCAATGGATCAAAATTGCAACATGTAGTCTTACAATAAACATTAAACCAAGGATGAACGAATGAATTCCAAAGTAAATCATCACACGTCCGTAAGGTTGAGAAGCCACTTAGATAAAGGTAGATGAATAAAGCAACAAGGTATGAATATGAACAAATAAGTGGTAAGGATTACCCAATCACAAACCAAATATCTATGGGAAGAAATTCTAGAGCTACTTGAATTCCCACCTATAAAACTCCCGAAACTTTCTAGTTATGCAATTAGGTGTTGGGGATACAAGGGAAGCATAATATCTCACCCAAACTAACAATTCCTACATCCAGCTGTATCCATCCTTCAACACATAACCAAGAAACCTTCGGAAATCATGTACCTCAACCTTCGAAAAGTATCCATTATACGAGTTATGGCAATACTCCCAAACTCCTGCCCCAGTACAAGGTGGCGTCGAGGTTATCTCACCAACAACTACATAAAAGAGATTTTCGATGTCGGCGAACTCAGGTATTGCAGAACCGCAACGCTAAAATTTCGACGACAACACCTCGGAGCTCAACTCCCCGAGACACTGCCACAACCCCTAAATGTCAGGAGGCACCAAGAACAATGTTCTCGTCACAAGACTATTGGAACGATTCCAAGATACCCGCGTGATCCTAAATTTTTTTAGTGAATTTTTGAGGAGAGAAGAGTCAAAACTTCTAGGTCAGGAGGCCTCACTAGAGCAACGAAGGGACTGAGGCGTAAAAAGAATCCTACTCTCCGATATATATAATCCTAAGACTCAAAACATTTTGTTCTAGACTCAACAACGTCAGCGATTCAATCAACCAGGGAGCTCCTAAGTCGGGGATGGCTCTGATTACCAACTTGTCACACCCACAATGCAGCTATATCTCCCACGTGTCGGGCCACGACTTAGAGGCATAGCCGCATGGTAGGCTTGTCACAAGAGGGGTAATCTTCACACATCCCATGTACTGAATAAGAAAGGGATAAAGAGTTGGCTTACAATCGCCACTTCACACAATACATAAATAATTAATAAATCATCCAAAATACAATCAAAGGTCTGACTACGGAACCAAAATAAAGGAAGACAGCCCCAAATGCTAGATCCCCGATCATCCCAACTGGGCTCCAGTACTGATCATCCAGAAAAGAAACATAGTAACGGCCCGAATCCTCGTCGAACACCCACTTGTGTTTGGTAGCATCACTTGCACTGGTATCCTCGACACCTGCAACTGTTTGGAAGTATCCGTGAGTCACGAGGACTCAGCAATCTGACACTCGCGAGATCAAGACTATTTAAGCTTATGGGTAGGAAAGGGTAGTGAGGTGGAGATGCTGCAAGCACTAAGCATATATGGTGGCTAACATACGCAAATAAGAGCGAGAAGAGAAGCAACGCACGGTCGAGAAGCTAGAAGTGATCAAGAAGTGATCCTGAAGCTACTTACGTTCAAGCATAACTCAAGGCCGTGTTCACTTCCCGGACTCTGCCGAAAAGAGACCATCATGACAACACATGCGGTTGATTCATTTTAATCAAGTTAAGTGTCAAGTTCTCGACAACTGGATATTAACAAATTCCCATCTGCCACATAACCGCGGGCATGGTTCTCGGAAGTTTATACCATGCAGGGGTGTCCCAACTTAGCCCATCACAAGCTCTCACGGTCAACGAAGGATATTCCTTATCCTAGGAAGACCCGATCTATTGTGGAATTGTCACGACAGATGTCCTAGTGTGAGGACTTAGTTGTGAGGCCAACGCATCTATGCGGTAGCTTGAAGGGGTTGGTCGGAATCGAGAGACGCGAGGCGGGTCAACACATAAGACAAGGATTTAGACAGCTTCGGGCCCCGGGAAACATCATCCGGTAATAGCCCTACATGCTGTTTGTGGCTAGGTCTCATTATGCTCATGACGGAGACGCCGCATAAGTTGGCTCTCCTCTAGTTGTGTCCTGCCTTAGCTATTGTTTCTTGTTCCTTTGGGGAGCCCTGCCCCTCCTTATATATGTTGAAGGGTCGGGTTACATGACTAGTCCTAGTAGGATTTGGATTAGTCTATTACATGTGGAATCCTAGTCTGCTCCCTTAAGGGAAAACTCCTTATGCCTTTCCTCGTAAACTGGCCCACCATAACATGAGCCGGCCTTCTGGGCCTTGGGCCTAGTCTTCTATCTGACCCGCCATTAGGGCCATCCGTGAGTTGCCACTCCGGCGGGTTACCAATAAAAACGCCAAGCCCGGCCGGGTCATACCGCAGGGTATATCCCCGACATTAGCCCCCAGTTTAATTTGGATTTATCCATTTAAACTGATCCTGTAAAATAAACACAAGAAGAAACTTGATAGGTTGTGCTCCGGGTTAAATTTTTTTCCTGAACCGGCACCTGATCATCTTTAAGTCCTTGTCATTTCCTCCTGGATGCATACTCAAGATCTTATAGCAAATCTCTTTTAACAGATATGTCCAAACCTTGCCAATGAAAAACTCCATGCACTTCTTCTAAAAAGTCCGGGTCAATAGGCCAGCTTCATAACCAATTTGCTGACATTGGCTCTTGTAGAGAAATATTATAAGAAACAATCCGTTTGAGTTGGCCTTCGATGCTCTGACTTGACAAAAATATTGGTCTTGAAATATTCAACTGATATTCAGCCGGCTTAAAGATGTAGATCTTGCCGATTTATGATTGCCAAAATTGCCGGGTTATAAATAAATGATGCCGGGTCATGATTGTTGCAGACACCGGGTTATTCTGGTCTACTCCAAACTGAGAATTTGAAGATTTTTTTCTCCCTTATATGCATGTCACCTGTAGCCCCCAAGTGCTGGGTTGTCATGCTTGCAGCAACCCGGGACTTGTAATTGCCTTATGCTCATGAAAACTTCAACCAGTGTAGCCCCCAAGGGTCAGGTCATTATGCAATAATGAGTAGGGACTTTGTAGATATAACCATGTAAACTTGAACAGCAACATGTAGCCCCCATGGGACGGCTTAGTAAGATAATACTGATCTGGGACTTTGTATATAATTTATTGATAATAACATCATATAATATGATCTCCACCATGGGGCTTGAACCCACGTCCACAAGGTTAAGAGCTTTGTACTCTACCAACTGAATAGTGCATCTTTCAATATAATGGGCTAAAGCTTGTGTACCTTGAATTGTTAACATGAGCAATTGGTAGCCCCCAAGGGCCGGCTCATTATGATGTGATGAGTCGGATCTTCAAGAAGGCTAGTAAAAATGACTTTGCATTAGCCCCCAAGTATCATGGAGCATGCTTGCAGCAACATGAGACTTGCATATTTGATATAACCTCAACGTGAATAATGTAGCCCCCAAGTGTCGGGTCGTAAGCCTGCAGCGACTCGGGACTATTCCTTCAATTGTAGAATAAATCATATCCATTGGTAATATAATAGCCAATGCGCTAAAGCGACTTTAAAAACCTCATATGTTGATAAGTAAACCCGGAGTTTAAATACCCGGCGGCTCTTGGCCGATGATGATTTAATTCGCCTCCATTGTAAACCGAAATTTTTATAACCCGGCGGCTTATAACCTTTGAGAAAATCAAGAATTGATAACCCTTTTGAGACACCAATTTCAATCTTTGACGATGGGCTGGAACTTAATCATTTATGTAAGTCATAGCTCTGTAAATCCTGCATAGAGTTTAAACAACATTTGACCTGGCGACGTAACCTCAAAATCCAGGGCGGGTAACCACCCAAATGTAGTCGTATCCTGCACACAAGTAGATTACAAGATCCCTTGGTGGTTTACCGCAGGCCGGGTCATAATATCCCACATATAACCATTGTGATATTGAATTTGTACTGCCGGTTTACATGACCTGTGCAGTAAGGGTGATAACCCAATCCTTAGAAGCCAATACTTCCAAATATATGATGATTGTCACATGATGGCGACTTATCGTCCAAAGCCAAGCCAGGTTTAAACGAAACCACAATTATACTTAGATCTGAACAAAAAAGTCTCAAGACAAAACCAAAGATTATTTGCAAAAAACATAAACCAAATAAAAATCGAGGTTTCTGATTCGAATACGATCAGTAAACTGTTCCAAAGGGGTTAATCTAGGATTAGAATACGATCATGTAGCCCCCAGTGGCTTTGGCGTTGCGCCGATCAAGAGGTTACCGACAGCTATGTTCACTTTGGTTCGAATACGACCTATGTTTGAACAGGAAGCCCCCGAATGACCTTGAGAGGTTTTTAACGACCCTGATTCGAATACGATCCAAGTCGGACCCAAAAGGGGTTAAGCTATAATTCGAATACGATCGAGAAGCCCCCTAGTGAGTTTGGCAGTGTGCCGATCAAGAGGGTACCGATAGCTATGTTCTCTTTGGTTTGAATACGACCTATGTTTGAACAGGAAGCCCCCAAGTGACCATATAAATTTTGGCATCGCACCAATCAAGAGGGTACCGACAGCTATGCTCGATGAGCAGGAAGCCCCCAAGTGACCATAATAAGGTAAGCTGTAAGGTAGGATACCCATGTTTGAACCATGCATCATGGCAGCAAGGTTTCTTTGGCAACATTTAATTTTTCCAAGAACTCGAATCTTGCGAGAGATTTTTTTTTGAACCGGAACTTTAAACCAGATATTGAGAACTTCAAAGCTTTGTAAGAAACAAATTTACCTTGAGCCGGATGTTGAACCGGATTTGATCGCTTGACAGCTTTGCGGGAGAGAGATGTCTCTTGAGCTGGATTTTAAACTGGAATCTTCATTTTGAGCCGGAAATTTTCTAACAACTTTTAAATTTACTCCAATATAACAGTAGCCTCCAAGACCAGTTACTTTCCCCATGAACGTCCTGGGGTTCTTGAATTTGCTGAAACTATTTAAAACTTTGCCGAGTCATATCATTGTAGCCCTCGAGTCTTAAGATGACTCAAGGAGTTGGCTTGAGATTCTCCATATTTGACCGTGATTTAAACCGGTAGAAGTCTTTCAACGGCTCAGAGATATAAAAGTCTCTTTCGCAGTAGATAACTTGTCCTGCATTTAGAGAGCTTGAAAACCAGAGTAATTGCTCTTTTTAAAGAAAGCAATATAATATAAAAATACACCGGACAGATTTCACCTGATACATCAGGCAGTAATTATCCACCGCACAGTTGATGATCACCACGGTGAAGCTGAAATCAATCATGACCGAGTCGCCCATGGCAGTAGACAGATGAGTCGGCCACGGCATTTGTAAACTGCCGCGGGCGGGAGAGTCGGCGCGGGGGCGGACAATAAGTCAATCACGTGTGTTGATGTAGCGGGGGTGGCAATCTGCGCAGGATGAGCGCTGGTGCAAAAATAATATTTGCTCCCCCTCCTTTTGCAACACCTTTTTGTAAGGAATAATGGTACTGCGAAAAAATATCATAAGCCAAGTAATTGTTTCTTTGACAAAAACAATATGCGCCAAATTTTTTTTAGATGGATACACCTGACTCTTCTGGACAGTAAATGAGTCGCCCGTGGCGTTGTAAGCCGATGCGACGGGGAATGTCGGCACCGATGTTGTAAACTGGCACATACGGGCGAGTCGGCCATATATTGATGTAGACCGGATTGCGGGGGACGGCGGCTTACGTGCGTGTCCGTGAAGTTGCGTGACACAGACGAACGCCCATAAAAATGATGCTGGCGCATCCGCGGTATATCAACATTTTTGTAATGAATAATTTACCTATATATAACAACACTATAGGGCAAAGTAGTTGTTTTCACGAAAAATTAACAAGTACTAATAAAAAGTAAATTGGATGGATATCACCTGATATGTTAGGTTGAAAATGATCCAATGTGGAGTTGATGATCACCATGGTGAAAAAATCAACCACAGACAAGTTGGCCGCGGCGTTTGTAAGCCAGTGCGGACGGGAGAATCGGCCGCAAGTGCGGACGGATGTAAACCGAACAGCATGGGCGGCGGTTTGCGCGCGTCTGTCAGGCGATTCATAAGAGTGAGCGTGGCACCAGCGTGTTGAGGTAGACCGGTCCGCGGGGGCGGGGGCTTGCGCGCGTCCGTCAGGCGACGCGGCAATGGGTGGTGTAGAATAACGCCGGCGCGAGCTCCATATTCGCGGTAAAACGCCATTTTTTTAATACCCATGTCTTCTTGATAGAGCAACATCTGATTTCTTCTTTTGTCTTGGTCTTCAGATGTAGCATGTTGCATTTTTCCTTCATAATTACACTTGACAATATGTGGTTGTCAGCGATATTGGCATTTTCCTTCTTGCCTTGTTACTGTATGTATGTGACATCCGAGAACAACGTGCATCCGGTCTGGTCACCTGCGGGTTGACTCTTTTTCCCTTTCTTTTCCTAGAACTAGACTCCGACTAGCTTTCTTGTGCCGATGTACTGCTACTCGGATTGGAGTTGACGCCTGGGGTTTTGTCCCAACTTTTTTTGTTTTGATGGTATAAACTCTCAGCTGGTTTTCTCTGCCGCCACTGTTTTGACCTGACCGATCTGCCTCTTGGCCTCTTCATCCGTGTGTGCTAGGCATCTGCCTTTTCCTTCATAATTACACTGGTGGTTCTTAGTACTACGTGAATCATAGCAGTGCTTGTTAGCTAAAACCACTTTTACTGATTTCTCCACGTAATAGGGTAGTATTAGTACTAGTTGGAGTTGACCACATCTTCGGTTTCCATCCAATTTAGTACCAGCGGCAGTTTCTTTATTGGAACTTGTCCTCCTTGGTCTTGGCGCCTTTCGTGTTCAACCAATACTAGGTGTCGCAGAAATCGGCCATCGTTGTCTTCTCTCGGATTTGACGTCTTGTCGGATCACCAGGTGCGGTGCATAGCATCCACCGAGAAAAAATTAAGATCATTAGCCCGATTGTTTGGTGAGTACCTATGAGCTTCGGCGGATCATCGGACGGCGGTGACAGACGCAAATATCTCAACCCTAATTCTTCTTAAACTCAAATCTCATAGATCATAAATCTGAACTGATGAACTTGAAGTTGATGCATATCTTTTCAAACCAACTTTTCTTTATCTGAACAATCGCGAGCTTCTCGAACCCTAGAAAAATATCCCCTCAAGAACTCAACACCACTGTGCGCAAGCCCCATGGTGGGCGCCAACTGTCATGGAATTGTCACGGCAGATGTCCTAGTGTGAGGACTTAGTTGTGAGGCCAACGCATCTATGCGGTAGCTTGAAGGGGTTGGTCGAAATCGTGAGACGCGAGGCGGATCAACACATAAGACAAGGATTTAGACAGCTTCGGGCCCCGGGAAACATCATCCGGTAATAGCCCTACATGCTGTTTGTGGCTAGGTCTCATTATGCCCATGAGGGAGACGCCGCATAAGCCGGCTCTCCTCTAGTTGTGTCTAGCCTTAGCTATCGTTTCTTGCTCCTTTGGGGAGCCCTGCCCCTCCTTATATATGTTGAAGGGGCGGGTTACATGACTAGTCCTTGTAGGATTAGGATTAGTCTATTACAAGTGGAATCCTAGTCTGCTCCCTTAAGCGAAAACTCCTTATGCCTTTCCTCGTAAACCGGCCCACCATAACATGAGCCGACCTTCTGGGCCTTGGGCCTAGTCTTCTATCTGACCCGCTGTTAGGGCCATCCGTGAGTCGCCAGGCTCGTGAGTCGCCACTCCGGAGGGTTACCAATAAAAATGCCAAGCCCGGCCGAGTCATACTTCCGGCCGGGTCATATCGCGGGGTATATCCCCGACACGATTAGTCTCGGAATCCCGGTTACAAGACATTTCGACAATGATAAAACAAGGCCAGCAAAGCTTCCCGATGTGCCAACAAATCCCAATAGGAGTCGCACGTATCTCGTTCTCAGGGCACACCGCATAGGTCAAGCTACGAGTAAAACCAACCCTCAAGTTGCCCCGAGGTGGCCCCACAGGCTGCCCGTTTCGGACCAACACTCAGAGAGCACTGGCCCGGGGGGGTTTAAAATAAAGATGACCCTTGAGTCTGCAGAACCCAAGGGAAAGGTATATGGTGGTAGGTAGGAAAATGGTAAAACCAAGGTTGGGCCTTGCTGGAGGAGTTTTATTCAAGGCGAACTGTCAAGGGGTTCCCATAACACCCAACCGCGTAAGGAACGCAAAATCAAGGAACATAACACTAGTATGACGAAAACTAAGGCGACATGAGTGGAACAAAACACCAGGCATAAGGCCGAGCCTTCCACCCTTTACCAAGTATATAGATGCATTAAAGTAAATAAGATATAATAATGATATCCCAACAAATACATGTTCCAACATGGAACAAACTTCAACTTCACCTCCTAGCAACTCTATAAGAGGGGCTGAGCAAAAGCGGTAACATAGCCAAACAACAGTTTGCTAGGAAAGGTGGGTTAGAGGCTTGACATGGCAATACAAGGGGCATGATATAGCAAGTGGTAGGTAGCGTGACATTGCGATAGAACGAACAACTAGCAAGCAAAGATAGAAGTGATTTCGAGGGTATGGTCATCTTGCCTGCAAAATTCTCTGAGTTGTCGAAAGCTTGATTCTCGATAGCGTACTCAACAGGTTCCTCGTTCACGTACTTGTCTCCCGACTCTACCCAAGGCAATAACACAAGCAAATGGAACAACAATCAATCACGGTGCAATGCACAAGCAACATGATGCAATACATGGCATGATATGAAAGACATGATATGCAATGCATATTCATGCTTCGGAAGGGAAAGAATGATCAAGGCATCATCTTGGCAAACCAAGTATCCACTGGAAAGATTAGATTATTTTGATTGAAAATGATATAAAGATCACCGGAAACGGATGCACGGTTTGCAAATCGCAAGCATCACAAGAATGACGCAAAACTGCGATTAACAGAACAATGCCACTTAGAATGCAACAAGAAACTAAGCTACTGCACTCCAACATAACAACAAAGCATATGGCAGTGATGTACAAGAGATGCTTGACAAAACATGAACACTGAGCTATGGCTAAATCACAATAGAACAGGTTCGAACAAGCATGGCAAAAGTGCAAAAGATATCAGCATCACAGACTTAGTAAAAAATACTAACATGTCAAAAAAAACATCAGGAAGCAATGTTTTGAGCAAGCAAACATCATGCTACAGGAAAATATCATAGCAAACCAAGGCATGGCATGATTATACTAAAAGTATAGATCAAAAGTGCCTTAGGTAACATGAGCCAAAAAGGCACAGAAGATATGATGGAACCCATGTAAACATAGCAAGTTTTATTATCAGTTTCAGACTTAGCGGAAAAACAGAGCATGGCATAAATAGATTTATGAAGGCAACTTTGCGAGCTCATGCCACTCAGCACAAAGTATTGCATGACAATATAAGCATACCAATAGAAAGATGACATGTTCACGAAGCTAACCATGTTAAGAGAAAGTTAATAGGACGCATGCATCACCAGCAAAAACCATGGCAATATTGATTAACATGTTAACATTCTGCCATGAAGATTTTATAGCAAAAGTAGAGCAAGCAAATGACATGCTAGACAACTCCATAATTGCAGACAGGGGCATGGATGGATAGAGCATAACCACATGCTCAAAACACCCTTACCGAAGTATCCGACAATAAGCTGATCTCACTGAAGCATCAAGTTTACATGTCATCAAAATAACAGCAGGAAAAGACTTAGCAAAATCCTAAGTCCCTGAAAACAGCAACATCACGAGGCCCAGTTTGCATGCTTGTGCTAGTCACCACATAGATCACAAAAATACAAGACAAGCACCTCTGTAAAGATGGCATGATGTAGTTCAAAATACATGTATACCTCAAGCTGATACGATGCACACATCAAATGCAACAAAAATGACAAAACCTCATGATCTGCTAAGTACCAGCAGTTAACATTTTGTAGCACTCTTGCATCAATTAAAAATGCATCATAATGAATATTAACATGCATGGAAATGCTTCTAGCATGGAGAGGTTAATGAGACGAACAATTCGACATATCATATGCATGAATCAGAGTCACGGTCACCGAGATATGATGCGATGAAGGAGGTACAAAAATGTTAGGGGAAATGGGGACTTAGGCGAAATATACCCTCTCGGTCCAGATCTAGGATTTGGGCTGCATGGTTCCCGAGGCCGCCGGATCTCGAGCTCGCCGGAGACAAAGCGACGGTGGCCGGAGTGGGTCGGATCAAGTCGGGACGAAGTGGATCCCGACAGCGGCGAGGTCCGGCGAGGGGCCGGAAGCGCTGGGCGGCGTCCGGCGTCGGCGGGCGGCGCAGTGGAGGAGCTCCGGTGGCCGGCGCTACAGACCGGGGTCGCCGGTGAGTGGCGGCGAAGGCGCGTCGGTGGGGAGCGGGCGACGGACAGGTGGCGCTAGGCCACGGGGGAGGCCAGGCGGTGCGCGGGCGAATGGGCCGTCGGGGGCCCACGCTGGGCCGAGCGGGCCAGCGCGGCGGACAACGGCAGAAGGCCATGTGGCGCGCTGCGGTTGGCATGGGTGCGGCGGCGGGTTTTTGTCCGGTGCGGACCGGACGTGTCCGGCGGCGGAGGGGAGCGGGGCTAGGGTTTGGACTGCGTGAAAATTCAAAGGGGGTCACATATTTATAGGTAGAGGGAGTTTGGAGTGTCCAAATGAGGTGTAGTTTTCGCCCACACGATCGTGATCCGACGACGGAGGACAGGAAGATGGTTTAGATGGGTTATTGGGCTGTTTTGGAGGGGTGTTGTGCTGCAACACACAAGAGGCTCTTGCGGTAACCCAGTTAATCGTTGGAGCATCAAACGGCCTCAAAATGGAACGAAATTTGACAGGCGGTCTACCGGTGGTGTACCAAGGCCACTTGGCAAATCTTGGTCCATTCTGAGAACGTTTAACACCCACTCTCGAAAAGAGACAAGAGGGGTGCGTCGGTGCATGTAGGAGTGTCAGATTGCGAAAGGGACGACAGGGAAAAAGCTCGGATGCATGAGACGAACACGAATGCAAATGCGATGCACATGATGACATGATATGAAATGCATGACATAAACAAAATACAAAATGAAGACAAAACCCAACCACGAAGGGAATCTCATAAATTAAAGCCGAAAATGGCAAGAGTCGGAGTTACAAATATGGCAAGTTACATCCAGGGTGTTACAGGAGCTAACCTAGCTAATTATGCCATTTTTTAGTGAACTAAGCATATTATGCCATTTTGATATAAAGCAGCTAAGTATAGGTCTTTATTGAGCTAACCTAGGTAACTAAGCATATTATAGCTAACTTAGGTCATTTTGGAGAAGAAGAAGAAGAAGAAGAAGACTAGAAGAAGAAGAAGTAGACAAGAACAAGAAGAAGGTTTTTACCCTTTTCCTTCTCATTCTTCTTTTATTCTTTCTCTTTCTTCTCTTTCTTCTTCTATTCTTTCTTTTTCTCCTCTTCCTTGTTTTTCTTCTTCTTATTCCTTATTTATGTCATTTTAGAGCTTACATAGGTAATTATGCCATTTTTGAGCTAACTAAGCTTATTATGTCAATTTGGAGGAAAACAAGGTAAGTATAGGTCATTTTTGTGCTAACATAAGTAATTATGCCATTTTGAGCTAACGTAGGTAAAATGGATCATTTTGGAGCTAACCTAGCTGAAATGGATCATATTGGAGCTAACCTAGGTAAACTTGGTCATTTTGGAGCTAACCTAGGTAAAATGGATCATATTGGAGCTAACCTAGGTTAAATGTGTCATTTTGGAGCTAACTTAACTAATTATGCCATTTTTGAGTTAACTAAGCATAAACATGCCATTTTTACACAAGTAAGCCAAGTGTATGTCATTATTGAGCAAACCTAGGGAACTAAGCATAATAGACATAACTTAGCATATTAGAGTTAACTTAGGTCATTTTGGAGGAAACAAAGCTAAGTATAGATCATTTTGGAGATCTGACATACCTGACATAGTTCACTCCTCCTTCTTCTCCTTCTCCTTCATCATCTTGATGCTCCTAGAGCGATGAGGCAGTGGATGCAGTGGAATGTAGTCTTCTACCACAATTGGCATGGTCATGTCACCCGTCTGTAGGATCGCCGGCGCCACCACCATGCGAGGTCATTGTCAGGAACCACCAGCATCGCGAGGCCATCTTCAGGCAGGACCATCGCTAGGTCATCGTCAGCCACCACCATCTCTTGCCCATCGTCAGCCACCACCATCGCTTACCCATCGCCAGCCACCACCATCTCTTGCCCGTTGTCAGCCACCACCATCGCTAGGTCATCCTCAGCCACCACCATCTCTTACCCATCGCCAGCCAGCACCTCCTCATCCCCACTCTGCTCCTCTTCTTCCCCACTCCATTCCGGACCATACTCGCAGCTACTTTTGCTGTAGCCAGACTCGCTGCTGCTAGTGCTGTAGCCAGAGTCGCTACCGCTGCTCCGATTACCTGACCAAATGCAACAAAGAGTTTTTTAACAATCAGTGTGAGACAAAGCCAAATGGAGAGGAAGAAGAGGCAGAGCATATTGGCATCATCATCGTCCTGGTAGCGCATGCGACACATAGTCGTGTTGAACTCCTTCACGGTGAGCATCGTGTTGTCATCGTACCTGAAGACAAGGAAGTACTCGTGCCTCAGGTTGTAGGCACAGACGAACTGCTCCTAGCCACGACACAGGTACATGTGGTCCTTCCTGCTCACCACCTCCACATCCCAATGCCCGCGAAGCCCGCTGCCGGCCTATCACAGTGTCACATTCTTTGGCCGATGGCCGTCCAACATCTCCATAAGAGTGTCGAGCAGCCTCTACAATGTGGGTCAAGGAGTTATGTAGCAAACAACAAAGTTATGATAAAGAGATGGGTGAAGGGGAGATCTCTCCTTTTATATACCTGCCTCTTGGAGGTATTCTCAAGTATGATCGTGAAGAACTTGAAACCGTCCAACTCATACTCCACTGTAGCAGAGCATAGCCTGCGGTGGCGGCCTCCCCCCATCTATGATAATCAACAACATCAACAACACTTCATTAATTTCGTAGGTTAGTTGGCAATGGCAATTGGCACCCTTCAAAACTAGGGATTTCTTAGACATGAAAATGTTGAAAAATAGAGCATAGTAATCTGAAAAACACAACCAAAATTAATTAAGTGTTCTGAAATCAATAAAACAACAACTTATAAGAAATAACTCCAAGTTATTTGTCTTGCCAGCTTTTGTTTAGCTTATGTCTGCTAGTGCCCCTGGATTCCATCATCATTCACAATTAGCCCGTGATGTGATGTGCCATGTTGTTACCCTAGTGGGGGTTCTCTCATTAGCATGCCACTTCTACCCATACTTTTCTAGACAAAATCAGAAGCGAATTCATCACACACAAATCCTCTTTACATGATGTTACTAGTATAAAAGGAAGGGAGATCGAATTATTTGGACCAAATTATCTGGCTTGCGAGGGACTGACTCATCACTGTATTATTATAGAGCTGGGCTCAACAGTGCTTAACTACGAAAGAGTAGTCGTTCGGTTCATTTTATCAAAAAAAAGTAGTTTAGTTCATGGCCGTGCTAAGCTGTGGAGGCGGCTGGCTCATTACTATGATTGATTGGTCGATGAAGGAAGGGATAATATGAAGATGCTGGAGACAGCTAGCAGGACGAGCTCCAGAACTGACCACTCTGTCCGTGTCTACCAACTAACAATAACACGAACATACTGACCACTCTGTTCATAATACAACAATTCAATTCATGTAAATTAAGCCTACACATTATTAGCCCTATCTTATCATGTACCTAAACTACTAGTACCTGCTAATTAACAACCATCGACTAATCAAGAAACCAAACCTCTCTCAATCACCATCATCATCATCCACTAATCAACAATGGGAAGCAAAAAATAAATCAAGGAAAAAAACATTATCATCACACGCACAACACACCATGCAGAGAAGAACAGAGCAACCATGATTGGCGCCCTCTATAAGAGGCACTCCAAACCCGAGACGGAGCACGCCGTTCTCCGGCTTGACGACGAGGCCTGTCGGGGGAGTGCCAGAGCGCGCCATGACCTGGTCGGCAATGCCCGCGGCGAGTGCCACCGCCGGAACCCGACCATGCCGAACCTAAACCTAAATCTAAACAGAGAGAGAGAGAAGAGGGAGGGGTGGCGCACCTCGGTGTTGGGGACGGCCGGGGTCGGGGGAGGGGCCAGGCCGAGGGGTCGACGGTGACGGCATTGGGGTCTGGTGCGGCGTTGGATGGGCCGGAGCTCGGGACGGCAGTGGTCGACGACGGGACTCGGGCAGCAAGGCAGAGGCGACGACATCGGAGAGGCGAGGCAGAGGCCTCAGGCGATGACGTGCGGGGGGGGAGCGGGGGGGGGGGGGGGGGGGGGGTCGTGGCGGCGGACGAGGCGAGGAGGAGGCGGTGACAGGGTGGGTTGGAGCTCGGGGCGGTGGGGCGAGGAGGAGGCGGTGACGGGACGGGGCGGAGCTCGAGGCGGCGAGGCCGGGGGGTCGGGGCGGCGGTGCGGGTGAGGTGAGGGCTGGGAGAGAGAGAGGGGGGGAGGGCGAGGTGAGGTGGGGCACGTGGGGTAGGGCCGGGGGGAAACGGTCGTTAAAACGGCCAATTTCTTTGCCGTCCGCTGGCTGACAGCAAAGAATCTTTGCCGTCGGCTAGCTGACGGCAAAGAAACTGGCCGTTAGGTCATTCTTACAGTCTGCCACCATCATCTTTGCCGTCTGCTAGCGGACGACAAAGATTCTATGCCGTCAGGTAGCTGACGGCAAAGAGATGGCTGATGGCAAACACCTTCTTTGTCGTCTGCTCTTTCTTTGTCGTCGGCTTTACCTAAGCTGATGGCAAAGAACTTCTTTGCCGTCAGCTAGCCGACGACAAAGAGATGGCTGACGGCAAAGATCCTGATTCCAGTAGTGACTGCTTATTATCTCATTAATTGGTCCCCATCTATTGCTCTTAATAAGAAAACTCCAATTGAGGTATGGTTTGGTTCACCTGTTGATTATTCACATTTGAGAGTTTTTGGTTGCACTCCTTATGCTCATGTTGATAATGGAAAATTGGAGCCTAGGGCTGTTAAGTGCATCTTTCTTGGTTATAAGTCTGGTGTTAAATGTTTTAAATTGTGGAATCCTGAAACACATCAGGTTGTTATTAGTATAAACATTATCTTTTAATGAATCTGCTATGTTACATGATGTTCCATCTACTAACGTTCCTGTTGAGAGTGAACATCAGCCTATTGTTCAGGAGCCTACTATTCAGGTGGAGCATGTTATTGATTCAGGTGATACATCTGATAAGGAAAATTTTGATGCACATGATGAACCTGTCATTGATGATGAACATGTCACTCCAAATCAGCCTATTGTTCCATCCAGTTGGAATCTCGCATGCGACAAAGTTAGGTGGGGGATTAATAAACCTGAAAGGTTAATTGAAGAGTGCAATATTGTTTCTTTTGCTTTATCTGTTGCAGAAGAAATTGAAGGTAATGATGAGCCTTATTCATATTCCGAGGCTATTATTTCTGGTGATAGTAATAAGTGGATAACTGCCATGCATGATGAGATGGAATCACTTGAAAAAATGACACTTGGGATTTAGTAAAATTGCCTAGAGAGAAGAAACCTAGTCGTTGCAAGTGGGTTTTCAAGAGGAAAGAAGGTGTTTCTCCTAATGATGAGACAAGATATAAAGCAAGGTTAGTTGCTAAAGGTTATAGTGAAATTCCAAGCATTGACTATAACGAAGTCTTTTCTCCTGTTGTGAAGCATAACTCTATTCACACTTTACTTAGTATTGTTGTCATGAATGATTTCGAGCTTGACCACTTGGATGTTAAAACTGCATCTTACATGGAGAATTAGAAGAGGATATTTATATGGAGCAACCTGAAGGTTTTGTTAGTCCTGGAAAAGAAAAGCTTGTCTATAGGTCAACGAAATCTCTTTATGGATTGAAGCAATCCCCTAGACAATGGTACAAGAGATTTGACACATTTATGCTCTCTCAAGGTTTCAAAAGGTCTAATTATGATAGTTGTGTTTATTTGAAAACTGTCAGTGGTTCAGCTATTTATTTGCTCCTTTATGTTGATGATTTGCTAATTACTGCAAAGAGTATGCCAGAGATTAATGAATGAAAGAAGCAATTGAGTAATGAATTTGAGATGAAGGATTTGGGTGCAGCAAAGAAAATACTTGGCATGGAAATATCCAGAGATAGACCGTCTGGAAAAGTATATCTAAGTCAGAAGGGATATATGATAAAGTTCTTTGTTGTTTTAATATGCATAATGCCAAGCCAGTAAGTACTCCATTAGCTGCACACTTCAAACTATCATCAACTCTATGTCCTATGTCAGATGCCGATATTGAGTACATGTCTAGAGTTCCCTATTCGAGTGCAGTTGGTTCACTTATGATGGTTTGTTCTTGTTCAGATTTATCATATGCATTGAGTGTTGTTAGTAGATACATGGCTAATCCTGGAAATGAGCATTGGAAAGCAGTTCAGTGGATTTTCAGATACCTGCGAGGTACTTCTAATGCTTGTTTACAATTTGGAAAAACTGGAGATGAACTTGTTGGTTTTGTTGATTCGGATTTTGCTGGTGATTTGGATAAGAGAAGACCACTCACAGGTTATATTTTCACCATTGGTGGTTGTGCTGTGAGTTGGAGAGAAACTTTGCAGTCTTTCGTGGCTTGTTCCACTACTGATGCCGAGTATATGGCTAATTCCGAGGCATGCAAAGAAGCTATCTGGTTAAGAGGTTTATACACTGAGCTTTATGGAGATTCATATTGCCCCACCATATTTATGACACTCAAAGTGCAATATATCTTACAAAGGATCCAATGTATCATGAGAGAACAAAGCACATTGATGTCAGATTTCACTATATTTGAGATGTTGTTGCTGAAGGATATTGAAGGTATGCAAGATAAGTACTCATGATAATCCTGCTGATATGATGACAAAGCTAGTTCCTACAAATATGTTTGAGGTTTTCTCATGATTAGTTGGTATTTCTCACTAGTCCTATGGACTTTGACGCACAAGGTGTTTATACTGATTTGGATGGAGTTATTTACGTTCTTCGAATACTGGAGGGAATTTGGCTCAAGGTGGAGATTGTTAATTTTTGATCCAAATTCTAGTACAGTGTTGGACTAGACATAGTACACACGTTGTGGGCGTTTGCGCTGGTACCGACACGTACGAGTACAACTCGTTTACTTGTCCACCAAGGACTCTCATGTATTGCCCTCATATATACCCCATGTATTCGCACCTAAGACGGTCTGTCGTCTCGTGCTTGTAATACTCCTCCATCATAGTGATTGCACCTTCGTGCGTCCGTGGTTCTCCCCCCCAAGGGTTTCCCATGTAAAAAGTCGTGTGCTCTCGTGTCTCGTTTATCTAGTTTTATCTAACACATCATATGGGCCTCATACAAGACAATGATAAGACGGTCGAGCAAGGGCCATCCCTTCAACCACGGCGGCGAGCACAGAGCTCTTCAATAACACGAGGACGGCGCCCCAATGGGACTCCAAGTCAAGCTATGAGACCGCACATGAGACCTTCTCTTTGGTCTCCGAGGAGAGCGATGATTTGCCACATCCTACGACATTCATCTTTGGAGGCATTATGGATGAGGAGGTTGAGCACGGGACTATCCCTTCAACCAAGGCATCGATAGGAGTTGAGCATGGAGACATTTGCACCTACATCTCTCTAACACCCACATATGACAAGATGCCCCAATTCCCATGTTAGGAGAGCCACCACCCCATGGGTGATATGAGTGACTCCACCATTTGTGACATTGAGTGCATTTCCTATGAGAGGATGAGAGCGACCACCACTAGCCCCACACACGAGAGTATGCCACACATCCTATGTGAGGTTGAGAGCCATTTTAGTGACTCCACAAAACATATGAGTGAGAGCATCCTACCGAGAGTGAGTGAGGTAGTTGAGATGGCACGTGAGGCCACTATGATTTCTAACGACTTAACCTGTACTCCAAGTGTGTTTCCTTTTTGGTGCTAGATCTCCAACAAGACAAAGCGCCAATCCTCGACAAGTCCATACCCCCAATGGACAAAACGATGGCCATGATGGACGATATTGCACCCCCACATGGTACCATCAAGTTGATGAAGCTATTGACCAAGTGTCAACTTTTGCAACCTCACCTACAACACATGAATGGAGGTCTAAAGGCAATATAGGTGATAGACCTTCACTTGTCCCACTAGTGGACTATCTTGCAAATGATTGCTTGCATGATGTTGATCACCCTATGGATTCACCACATACTATGTCTTCTACATGCTTAGATGTGCCACCCATTTATGATGAATTTGATGATGATCATGTTTAATTGCCTAGTTGTGATGCTATGCTCCATAGGATATCATGTGAAAATTATATTGGTCACATTATGTTTAACGATCCATTAAACTTGTCATATGGTATGAGTGAGATCTACCATATTGCATCATTACAATCTCAACATAGTAGCTATGCATGCCCCATTAAAATAAATCCCATTTGCACTTATGGCATAGATGATGATATCATGGTTATTGGATTTTTCTTCTCTTGCGATGGTATTTCTATGCTACCTATGCAAAATATATGCAATTCATCTCATATGCCATGCCATGAAATTAGTGTATACTGCATGATTCCATCCCTTGTGTGCCCCATATGCATACCATTCATGAGAATGCTCTAGATACTACTAGTGATGCATTACACAATTTGGGTCTCCATTATGCTACACATAACAACAAACCTTTCATGACGGATGACATGTTTCTATATCACCCATATCATTTTTTTGAGCATTGGATATTTTGTGCTAACCAACACATGCACGTGGGCATCATAATGGATGATGTGTACATATACCATGCACACACAAATTTTCCTTTGTTTTGTGTAGGCACTCAAGAATACTTGTCAACGTCACAATCCCGTGAGTTGACAAAATTAGCTCTTGAGAGCAATGAGGATTTGGGATTCCGTGGATTATCCTTATCACTGTTCCTTTCGCGCAAGGACTACGCGCATCTCTTTTACTTGGCTCTCACACGACTATGGGCTATTTACCACTTGTTACTTTATGCCCATTTTACCATGTTCACTTTGCATGTTATGCTTGTTTCTATGACTTTGCCATGCAATTGTGACCCTTGCGTTGCATTTACCAATGATTCACCATTATACTACTCCTATGTGTATTTGCATGCTTGGTGGAGATACTTGTTTCTATTGCCATGTTCTATACATGCCCTATGCTATTGTTGATTCTAGTGTTGGGAGGGTCATGATGTGATGCGGAGCATCCTACGGACATCACCATGTCAAGAGTCCGTTCGGCGAGTGACACGTGTGACATCTACTTCACATACACAAAGGTGAATCATCTCCTTTACACGTGCTCACTTGACCCCTTTGAGGATGGTATACTACGTGACACTCCACTCGTGTGCATGCATAGGTATTGTCGGAATGGTATAGACGAGGAGGAGGAGTGCGAGCGCAAGTGTACAACTACACCGTCCGCGAGGGAAGCATGGAAGAGAAGATGGAAGAAGCGGAGCTGCTACAAGCTATAGCCACCGGACATCCGGTACCTGGCGCAGCCCACACGGCCAAAAGAACTCTAGGCGACGAGTGGTACAACGGCCGGACGTCCGACGAATACCGGATGTCCGATGAGTCCCAGCACCCGGACGACCGGCGCCGACCGAACGACCGGTGCCACTACATGTGAGAAGAATCAACGGACATCCGACACGTGCAGGACGTCCGGACCGCCCTGAGCCACTAGACGTCCGACCCCACCGGTCGTCTGGTACCTGCCTGTGCGCAGCCGTGAGCCTTTGGCCTTGTACCCCTCTCCCACTTACCCCTTCATGGCTAAGACTATAAATAGACCACCTCTACCTCCTTTCTAGGCTTAGCGTTGTGTTAGCTCATTTGTGAGATAGAGCTTCGCTCATCCATATCGGATCTACTCCTTGAGAGAGACCGCGGCCCCTCTTCGGAGAAGATCCACCTTCGATTCAAGACCCCTTTACAGGAAGATCCCCTTGTGTATTCAAGACCTCCTCATGGAGAAGAACTGGCTACCTTTTGTATTGTCCCTTGTCGGATTTGGATCGTGTATCTCTTTGTGTTTCGAGGATCTAGCATATGTGTGACCATATCTTGTTGGTTTTAGTGTTTCTCTTGTGTTTCCCCTCGTGATTCCCCTCGTTTTCCCCCTCGTGTTCTTTGTGTTCTTCACGGGATCCGCTCCTTTCGTGAAAGACCAGCAACATAGGGTTCCACCCTACATCATGATGTCCCATTGCTATGTACGTAGGACTTCCTGCCAATACAATGATGATACATTGCTCATATCTTGTTTTCATGGTTGTTCTATGTCATGTGCATTATGTATGCCCACTATTTACCCACATGACATGATTGACATGATTACCTCTAGTACGCCGCATCTTCATACTACTAGCTTGCTTGACTTTATCACTATGATTTCTTGTTTTGTTGCATCACCCATGATCCATCTTTTCTCATTTCATTGGGTTGATGACATATATGTTCATGCCTATCACATGATTTACCTTGATGATTGCCACTTGTCTCTGTTAGTTGCATCTCTCATATTCACTTGTAGTGAGTGCAACAATTCTATGCTTATTCATCTTGGAGACTTGGATACCTTACTTGTGATGCATGCTTGTTTGACCGTGCTTAATACATTTGGTTGTTCTCGCATCTTATGCCTACATACCATGCCCTACACCCTTGTACTTTTTATGATAAGAATGATGAAAACACTTGTTGGGTATTTCACCTCACAAATGTTTGGTTTTGCATTTCCGCTAACCTCATTTGTTTTTCTGATTTTTTGTCATGTTCTTTCACTTTGGAGGATTCATAAGGCGGTGTCTTCATGAGACATATTGGTTATGTGAAGGCGTACATGATGTGCAGCACCAACATTTGCGAGAAATTCCTAAAGGTGAACTCCTTCCCTTTGAGACATCCTCAAATACGCATATTGGATGGGTCATTCTTTCATTGCTGTCTCCTTTTCTTGTCTACATGATACATCTATTGGATGGAGCACCGACATTGGAGATGGACCCTATGGACCTTCAAGTTGAGGAGTGCTCGAACCTAGTGAATGCACCTACCTTGGAAGCACCACTGGACCATCACTTATGCCACGACATCGAGCCATGGTACAACACCACCCATAACAAATTTGCATCTTATGCATGGATTGACTCACATTATGATTGCCTTGTTGCATCTTGTATTTCTATGTCATCCATGATATATGAGCTTGTGCACTTGCTTAGCAATTTTTTTCTGATCTTCCTTGATGGCATATTCGTACATAATGATCACATTGCACACCGTCAATTGCATGAGAATATAATCACATTACGCACCAATTTCCATGTTCATGCTCTTGATAAACCATCACACTATGACATCATTTTGGACAATTGTAGATTTGTACACCATGACCCCATGAATGCTTTACATATCATTCTATATCATTTAGTTAAGCATCATGTGCCTTGTCACGAACAATCTTGTCACATGGACTCATACATACTTGATAGACATCTTATGTGTGCTAACCATTGTATTTCCAAATGTCCCTTGTGTTTGCTCGTTTTGCATGTATACCATCCCAACAACATCTTGAAGTACTTTGATTGCACCATGACATAGAAGTCCGTCCATGACTACTGTTTCCATGGTGATGAGGTTCATGATCCGAGGTCAGGTCTTTCCCAAGGGGGGGGAGATGATGCGGAGCATCCTATGGTCATCCCCATGTACACTATGACTACTCCCCAAGCCCCAAGAGGACATACAGTGAGACCTCGACCATACGCCATTGGACACAAGGTGAACTTGCTCCGAACTGAACCATCACTTTCCACATGTGAGATATGGCTACTACCTCAAACATATGTGCCATGCATGACCAGGAACCAAGAGGAAGACCATGGAACAGCTAGGAGCATTGGACAAGACAACGAGGACACTGATAATCCCCAAGTGCAAGGAATCATCGTATCAATTTCCAAAGGTGGAAGTGATAAGTATGGAGTAACCCACAAGAAGCTAAAGGTAAGATCAATATTCTCTCAAGTCCTATCTACTACTGATATGACTCTACGTACACCGAACATTTGCTTCCATCTAGAAACGAGAAATAAAACTATGTTGTGGGTATGAAGAGGATAGCTTTGCATGATATCAGAGAACTAAAATATAAAAATAGGTGTAGTTATCATAAAGTTAGAATATATCACAATATATTACAAATAGCGAGTGTGGAATAATGATGGATCAGGGTGCGGAATTATCCTAGGCAATTATTAACAAGATCTTTAATCATTATTGCAATTTTATATGAGGGAGAGGCATAAGCTAACATACTTTCTCTACTTGGATCATATGCACTTATGATTGGAACTCTAGCAAGCATCCACAACTAGTAAAGATCATTAAGGTAAAACCCAACCATAGCATTAAAGTATCAAGTCCTCTTTGCTCCCACGCAAACAACCCCGTTACTCGGGTTTAAGCTTCCGTCACTCTAGCAACCCACCATAAGCAAATCATGAACATATTGCAAACCCTACAGCCGGGATCCCTCATGTGTGCATGGCACGGAGGGCACCATAGGATAGCACCAATATAAAACGTACAACTCAAACTGAAAGCACAAGTGCTCCCTGGGTGGTTTTGGTAATTAATGTCAACATCTCTCTTGTTGGACTAACACTTCTATCTAGTGTATTTCAAACAAGTTCAACAATGGTGTGGCAAGGACAAGAAGATGTGGAACCCCTTCAAAACGCTAAGGACACACATTGGCAAAAGCTAAAGACTCTTCATTTATATTTTAGTGATCCAAGATCACATTGAGTCCATAGGAAATGCAATACTATCGAAAGGGGATGATGTGCTGCTCAATGGTGCACTTGCTCAAAGTGCTTAGTGATATTGCTCCAAAGCCCTCAACCACTTTCTCATTTCCAAATATGTCCAAAACACAAAAGTCAACCTCAGCTCCACCGATTTGATATATCCGGCACCACCGAGTTCACTTGACATAGCCACTGCCAGAAACCCTAACACTTCGGTCTCACCGATACGGATCTCAGTCTCACCGAGATGGGCCTGGAAACTGTATGTTGCCCGTTGTAATTATTTCGGTCCCACCAAAATGTGCAATTGGTCCCACCGAGTTTTCTTGACCAACTCTTTGTTTGCTCTTTGCTGAAACCGGTCTCACCGAGTTCAAGCAACCGGCTTCACCGAGATGAGGTTTTGCCCTAACCCTAGCACATCAGTCCCACCAAGTTGTTCCAGTCGGTCCCACCGAAATTCCTAACGTTCACATTTTGAACTAAATCATTCTCACTGAGTTCTTCTATTCGGTCTAACCGAGTTGGGTCAAATGTGTGTAACAGTTAGATTTTGTGTGGAGGTTATATATACCCCTCCACCCCTTATCCATTTTAGAGAGAGCCATCAGCACGTGCCTACACTTCCAGCCTACATTTTCTGAGAAAGAACAACCTACTCATGTGTTGAGATCAAGACATTCCAATCCAACCACAAGAATCTTGATCTCTAGCCTTCCCCAAGTTGCTTTCCACTCAAATCATCTTTCCACGATATCCAAATCTGCGAGAGAGAGAGAGAGAGAGAGAGTTGAGTGTTGGGGAGACTATCATTTGAAGCACAAGAGCAAGGATTTCATCATTAATAGACCATCTATTACCTTTTGGAAAGTGGTGTCTCCTAGATTGGTTAGGTGTCGCTTGGGAGCTTCCGAAAAGATTGTGGAGTTGAACCAAGAAGTTTGTAAGGGCGAGGAGATAGCATACTTCATGAAGATCTACCAGAGTGAGGCAAGTGCTTCGTGGGTGATGGCCATGGTGGTATAGACAAGGTTTCTTCTTCGTGTACCCTTCGTGGGTGGAGCCCTCCATGGACTCGCGCAACCGTTACCCTTCGTGGGTTGAAGTCTCCATCAACGTGGATGTACGGTAGCACCACCTATCGGAACCACGCCAAAAATCTCCGAGTCTTCATTGTGTTTGCACACTCCAATCCTATCCCTTTACTTTCTTGCAATTAGCATGCTTTACTCTTTCCGCTGCTCATACTCTTCTCATGCTTGCTTGACATGTATTGTGCGTGCTTAAACTTGTGCTGAAACTACACCTTAACTTGAAGAACTTAAAAATTGCCACTTTTACTTGGTGAGGGTCTAATCACCCCCCTCTAGACCCCTCTTCCCGACCCTTTCACAAACCAATATAGATCATCAATCAACCCAAAAGACAAAAGAAATCTACTCAAAGCATCATAGGATGGCAACACATCATTGGATCACAATATGTGGCATAAAGCACTATGTTCAAGAAGGGGATTATAACAGGGTGCGGGAGAGTGGATCACCGAAAAGAGATGGGGAAGGCGATGAAGATGGTAATGTTGATGAAGACGATCACCGCGGCGACGATTCCCCCAGTGGCACTTCGACAACACCGAGGGAGAGAGAGATAGAGAGAGAGAGTGTGTGAGAGAGAGAGAGTGAGAGAGAGAGAGTATCCCCCTTGTGCTTCCTCCTCCATGGCCTCCCCCTAGAACGGGAGAGGTTCTCCCTCTGGTCCTTGGCCTCCATGGTGATGATGGCTGATAAGCCACAAGTATAGGGGATCACAACAGTTTTCGAGGGTAGAGTATTCAACCCAAATTTATTAATTTGACACAAGGGGAGCCAAAGAATATTCTCAAGTATTAGCCACTGAGCTGTCAATTCAACCACACCTGGAAAATTAATATCTGTAGCAAGGTATTTAGTAGCAAAGTAATATGATAGTAGTGGTAACGGTAGCAAAAGTAATATTTTTGGGTTTTGTAGTGATTGTAACAGTAGCAACGGAAAAGTAAATAAGCGAAGAACAATATAGGAAAAGCTCGTAGGCATTGGATCAGTGATGGAGAATTATGCCGGATGCGATCGATCATGTAACATTCATAACCTAGGGTGACATAGAACTAGCTCCAGTTAATCAATGTAATGTAGGCATGTATTCCGAATATAGTCATACGTGCTTATGGAAAAGAACTTGCATGGCATGTTTTGTCCTACCCTCCCGTGGCAGTGGGGTCCTAATGGAAACTAAGGGATATTAAGGCCTCCTTTTAATAGAGTACTAGACCAAAATATTAACACATAGTGAATACATGAACTCCTCAAACTACGGTCATCACCGGTAATTATCCCGATTATTGTCACTTCGGGGTTAACGGATCATAACACATAATAGGTGACTATAGACTTGCAAGATAGGATCAAGAACTCTCATATATTGATGAAAGCATAATAGGTTCAGATCTGAAATCATGGCACTCGGGCCCTAGTGACAAGCATTAAGCATAGCAAAGTCATAGCAACATCCATCTCAAAACATAGTGGATACTAGGGATCAAACCCTAACAAAACTAACTCGATTACATGATAAATCTCATCCAACCCATCACCGTCCAGCAAGCCTACGATGGAATTACTCACGCACGGCGGTGAGCATCATGAAATTGGTGATGGAGGAAGGTTGATAATGACGATGGCGACGGATTCCCCTCTCCGGAGCCCCGAACGGACTCCAGATCAGCCCTCCCGAGAGAGTTTAGGGCTTGGCGGCGGCTCCGTATCGTAAAACGCGATGAATCCTTCTCCCTGATTTTTTTCTCCCCGAAAACTGAATATATGGAGTCAAGGTTGAGGTCGGCGGAGCGTCAGGGGGCGCGCCCAGGGGGGTAGGGCGCGCCCCCACCCTCGTGGACAGGGTGTGGGCCCTCTGACGTGGATCTTTCTTCCAGTATTTTTTATATATTCCAAAATAATTCCCTGTTGATTTTCAGGTCATTCCGAGAACTTTTATTTCTGCACAAAAATAACACCATGGCAATTCTGCTGAAAATGGCGTCAGTCCGGGTTAGTTCCATTCAAATCATGCAAGTTAGAGTCCAAAACAAGGGCAATAGTGTTTGGAAAAGTAGATACGACGGAGACGTATCAACTCCCCAAGCTTAAACCTTTGCTTGTCCTCAAGCAATTCAGTTTATAAACTGAAAGTGATAAAGAAAAAGTTTTACAAACTCTGTTTGCTCTTATTGTTGTAAATATGTAAAGCCAACATTCAAGTTTTCAGCAAAGATTATGAACTAACCATATTCACAATAACACTTAGGTCTCATGTTTACTCATATCAATGACATAATCAACTAGCGAGCAATAATAATAAATCTCGGATGACAACACTTTCTCAAAATAATCATGATATGATATGACAAGATGGTATCTCGCTAGCCCTTTCTGAGACCGCAAAACATAAATGCAGAGCACCTTTAAAGATCAAGGACTGACTAGACATTGTAATTCATGGTAAAAGAGATCCACTCAAGTCATACTCAATGTAAACTAACAGTAATGGATGCGAATGACAGCGGTGCTCTCCAACTGGTGCTTTTTAATAAGAGGATGATGACTCAACATAAAAGTAAATAGATAGGCCCTTCGCAGAGGGAAGCAGGGATTTGTAGAGGTGCGAGAGCTCGGTTTTGAAATAGATATGAATAATATTTTGAGCGATATACTTGCATTGTCAACATAACTACCGAGAGATCTCGATATCTTCCATGCTACACACATTATAGGCGGTTCCCAAACAGAATGGTAAAGTTTATACTCCCCCTCCACCAACAAGCATCAATCCATGGCTTTCTCAAAACAACGAGTGCCTCCAACTAACAAGAGTCCCGGTGGAGTTTTGTTTGCAGTTATTTTGATTTGATTTGCATAAAGCATGGGACTGGGCATCCCAGTGACCAGCCATTTTCTCGTGAGTGAGGAGCGGAGTCCACTCCTCTTGAGAATAACCCGCCTAGCATGGAAGATACAGACAGCCCTAGTTGATACATGAGCTATTCGAGCATACAAAACAGAATGTTTATTTGAAGGTTTAGAGTTCGGCACATACAAATTTACTTGGAACGGCAGGTAGATACCGTATATAGGTAGGTATGGTGGACTCATATGGAACAACTTTGGGGTTTATGGAATTGGATGCACAAGTAGTATTCCCGCTTAGTACAAGTGAAGGATAGAAAAAGACTGGGAAGCGACCAGCTAGAGAGCAACAACAGTCATGAACATGCATTAAAATTAATCAACATCGAATGCGAGCATGAATAGGATATAATGTACCATGAACATAAATATCGTAGAGGCTATGTTGATTTTGTTTCAACTACATGCGTGAACATGTCCCAAGTCAAGCCACTCGAATCATTCAAAAGAGGATACCACCCTATCATACCACATCACAACCATTTTAATAGCATGTTGGCATGCAAGGTAAACCATTATAAGCTCCTAGCTAATGAAGCATGGCATAAGCAACTACAATCTCTAATTTTCATTGCAAACATGTTTCTTTCATAATAGGCTGAATCAGGAACGATGAACTAACCATATTTACAAAAACAAGAGAGGTCGAGTTGATACCAACTTTTCTCATCTCAATAAGTTCATCATATAATCATCATTATTGCCTTTCACTTGCACGACCGAATAGTGCGGATAATAATAATAGTGCACGTGCATTCGACTAAGCTAGAATCTGTAAGCATTCAATTCAAGAGAGAAGACAAGGTAATATGGGCTCTTTGTTAGATCAACAATAATATATATGAGAGCCACTCAACATTTTCATTATGGCCTTCTCCTCTCGACCCCCAAAGAACAAGAAAAGAAATAAAACTATTTACACGGGAAAGCTCCCAACAAGCAAAAAGAAGAACGAGAAATCTTTTTGGGTTTTCTTTTTAATTACTACTACTATAGCATGAAAAGTAAACTAACTAAAAGCTACAACTAATTTTTTTGTTTTTCTTAAGGTTTATCAAACACACAAGAACAAAGCATAAAAAGGAAAATAAACTAGCATGGATATTACAATGAAAAGGTATGAGCACCGACACCTAGCATGAGTGTGTGAACAGGAATGTAATGTCGGTGAGAGATACGTACTCCCCCAAGCTTAGGCTTTTGGCCTAAGTTGTTCTATGGCCACGGCTGGTGAGGGAGTCCTGGATTAGGGGGTCTCCGGACAGCCAGACTATCTCCATTGGCCGGACTGTTAGACTATGAAGATACAAGATTGAAGACTTCGTCTCGTGTCCGGATGGGACTCTACTTGGAGTGGAAGGCAAGCTAGGCAATACGGATATGGATATCTCCTCCTTTGTAACCGACCTTGTGTAACCCTAACCCTCTCCGGTGTCTATATAAACCGAAGGGTTTTAGTCCGTAGGACAACAACCACAACATACAATCATACCATAGGCTAGCTTCTAGGGTTTAGCCCTCTGATCTCGTGGTAGATCTACTCTTGTACTACCCATATCATCAATATCAATCAAGCATGACGTAGGGTTTTACCTCCATCAAGAGGGTCCGAACCTGGGTAAAACATCGTGTCCCCTGCCTCCTATTACCATCCGGCCTAGACGCACAGTTCGGGACCCCCTACCCAAGATCCGCCGGTTTTGACACCGACATTGGTGCTTTCATTGAGAGTTCCTCTGTGTCGTCGCCGTTAGGCTTGATGGCTCCTATTATCATCGATAGCGATGCGGTCTAGGGTGAGACTTTTCTCCCCAGACAGATCTTCGTATTCGGCGGCTTTGGACTACGGGCTAATTCGCTTGGCCATCTAGAGCAGATTGAAAGCTACGCCCCTGGCCATTAGGTCAGATTTGGAAGTTTGAACTACACGGCCGACATTCGCGGAGACTTGATCTTCGACGGATTCGAGCCACAGCCGGGCGCGCCGCACTGTCACGATGGGTATGACCTAGCTCTGTCACCGAACAGTACCCTGGAGGCCGCGCCCGCATCAGCTCCAACTCTTAGCTCGGAGCCAACTGTGTCAATCGAGGACGGGTGGTTAGACACCACCTCAGGGGCTGCAGTCTCAACGATGATCAAGCCGAACACCAGCCTAATCCTCTGCGCAGCCCGTGACCCCAAGGTGCCGGACTCCTTTTCTGACTCCGAACCGCCCGCGCCTTGGCCAATCGAATCCTATTGGGCGCCGATCATGGAATTCACCGCCGTGGATATCTTTCAGCACTCACCCTTCGGCGACATTCTGAATTCACTAAGGTCTCTCTCTTTGTCAGGAGAGCCCTGGCCGGATTATGGCCAACAGGATTGGGATGCAGACGACGAAGAAATTCGACGCCCACCCACCACCCACTTAATAGCCACTGTCGATGACTCAACCGACATGCTCGATTTCGACTCCGAATACATCGACGGTATGGACGACGATGCGGGAGGCAAAGAGGAACCACCGCCCACAGGGCGCTGGACGTCCACCTCATCATATGACGTATACATGGTGGACACACCAAAAGAAGACGACGACGAGGAACAGAAGGACGCTTGTTCCCTCGAGAAGCAGTCAAAGAGGTGGCGCAAGCGCCGCCCCAAATCCCGCCTCGGCAGAAATAACGATCATACAGACCCAGTGTTGGAGCAGGGCGAACCACCGCCGGACCACGGCAATACGGAGAATCAAACCGGACAAACCAATTCTGTCAAAGATGATAGTCCAGATGACATAACGCCGGACAAGCACCCGGAGCAGCAGAATGCCCGCCAAAGGCTTGTCGCCACCGCGAGGAGTCTGAAAAAGCAGAAGCAAAGGCTCAATGCTGCGCAGGACACACTCCAAATCAGATTTAGTAAAGTACTCAACACAGCAGCGAAGTACGGCGGCAATCGCCCCACCAAGAGCTACCCAAAGCGGAAGTTTCTACCTGAATTCGATGAGGAGGCCTCAGACCCCCCACAACCAAAAATTAAAATAGCCATCTGGCCGGATAGATGACCTCACGACCAACATAAAGCGGCAAGCAACGCCGCACATAAGCCAATACGCGGTCTACGCGAGGGCTTGCATCAAAAGGAGGGCGAAACCAGATCCATCTATGGAGCACGCAAGCGTGCTCCAGCATACGATGCAACACAACAAACATCCGAACAACACGGTACACCCAGATATCGGGGTGCCGCACACCCCCTATGTTTCACCGATGAGGTGCTGGACCACGAATTTCCAGAGGGATTCAAACCCGTAAACATAGAGGCATATGATGGAACAACGGACCCTGGGGAATGGATTGAGGACTATATCCTCCATATCCACATGGCTCGGGGAGATGATCTCCACGCCATTAAGTATTTACCCCTCAAACTCAAAGGGCCAGCTCGGCACTGGCTTAAGAGCCTTCCCGAAAGCTCCATTGGAAGCTGGGAAGAGCTCGAAGACGCCTTTTGGGCAAATTTTCAAGGGACTTATGTCCGACCTCCGGACGCGGATGATTTGAGTCATATAACTCAACAGCCCGGAGAGTCAGCCCGAAAGCTTTGGAACAGGTTTCTTACTAAAAAGAACCAAATTGTCGACTGTCCGGACGCCGAAGCCTTGGCAGCGTTTAAGCATAGCGTCCGTGACGAATGGCTTGCTAGACACCTCGGCCAAGAAAAGCCGAGAACAATGGCAGCATTAACAAGCCTCATGACCCGCTTTTGCACGGGCGAGGATAGCTGGCTAGCCAGATGCAGCACCAGCGACCCCAGTACATCCGTAGTTAGAGATGGAAATAGGAAACCACGGCGCAACAGCAATAACAAACGCCAGAATAAAGAAGACAACACGAAGAGCATGACAGTAAATGCCGGATTCAAAAGCTCTCGGCCAGGTCAGCAAAAGCCGCCCTCTAAAGGCGCCAGAGACGAACTGTCCAGCCTAAACAAAATTCTGGACCAAATATGTCAGATCCATAGCACCCCTGGTAAACCCGCTAATCATACCCACAGAGAATGTTGGGTCTTCAAGCAGTCCAGCAAGCTCAACGCCGTACACAAGGGGGAGGATACACCAAGCGAATACGAGGATGAGCCTCTCAAGCAAGACACTGGGGAACAAAAGAAATTTCCACCAGAAGTCAAAACAGTAAACGTGTTACACGTGATCAAGGGAAGAAACAAAACGACACTCCCAGAAAAATATGCCCAAGGGCCTATCACCGCGGAGTCCTGCCACTGGTCGTCTCAACCGATCACTTTCGACCATCGTGATTACTCAGCAAGTATCCGGCGTGCAGGATGGGCTGCCCTGGTATTAGACCCAATAATTGACGGATGCCACTTCACACGAGTCCTGATGGACGGTGGTAGAAGTTTAAACCTGATATATCAGGACACAATCCGCCAAATGGGGATAGAGCCAACGAAAATTTGCCTCAGCAATACTACCTTTAAAGGAGTAACGCCAGGCCCAGGGGCTCATTGCATGGGCTCCCTGCTACTAGAAGTTATATTCGGCTTCCCCAATAACCTCCGTAGCGAAAATTTAACCTTCCACATTGCTCCGTTCCAAAGTGGCTATCAAGCACTACTTGGACGCGAAGCTTTTGCTCGCTTTAATGCAATACCGCATTACGCTTCCCTGACACTTAAGATGCCCGGTCCACGTGGCATCATTACAGTAAATGGAAATATTGAGCGATCCTTGCGCGCCGAAGAGAGTGCGGCTGCCTCGACAGCCGCACACTAAAACGGCCTCACCAACTAAAGCATTCAACCGGCCGTCAAGACTACGGACACGGTTAGACGAGTTCGACGCAGCTATATGTAACTCATACAGGTTTGATGGCAACACCCCTATTACAAATACAAGGGGCTCAACGCACGCAGACAAGTGGCAATTTTTACTCATCTTGGATTATACATGGTTTCTTTAAACCTACCTTTTTGCACGACAACTTTTCACCTAAGTTCCTCTCTTTTACAGATGACCATCGTGCTACACCCGTCCAGGATACGGCACAACGGAGACACAGGCGCAGACGTGCAGTAGGGACCCGTTCCAAGGATTCTTTTTAGATTAAGACCCTGCGTAAAAGATTACGGACATGGTTAGACGAGTCCGGCGCAGCTATATGTAATTCATACCAGATCAATGGTCACACCCCTATTACAAATACAAGGGGCTCAACGCGCGCAGACAAGTGGCAATTTTTACTCATCTTGAATTATACATGGTTTCTTTAAAAACTATCTTTTTTGCACGACAACTTTTTCACCTAAGTTCCTCTCTTTTACAGATGATCATCGTGCTACACCCGTCCAGGATACGGCACAACGGAGACACAGGCGCAGACGTGCAGCAGGGACTCACTCCAAGGATTCTTTTTAGATTAAGACCCTGTGTAAACCTTTTTACTGTCTCTTGTTGATACACATCCATCGAATTCTCAACACAGTTGAGAAGGATGCTGACGTCTTGGCATGTGGCCACGTCAGAATAATGCACGTACCTGGACACAAGGGGCTTCTTACAAAGGGCACTATTTAGGCCCGGTTTATACCATAAAGACCGAATACCTTAGGGAGTGTTCGCCGTCGCGAGTTTGGCCTTATATGCATCAGCTCCGAATCATTGTCTTTGGTCAAATGTTGGGTTTGCCTGACTCCTATGTTTTGGTGCCTTACGTTCCCCTTTATCAGCTAAGGTAGCACCAGGAGAACTACTGCGACTGTGCCATGGTTCATCTGGACGAGCACCTCAGTAGAGAAAGCTGAAAACTGACTATCATGATATAGCGTGAGACTGGTCAACCACTCGATGACCTATCGGAATGTTAGAATTCCTCTGCCTTAACGAAGGGCCGTTTTCTGGCCAGGCATGTACGCACCCCGCGATCGGGAGAGTGCGGAGCCACCAGGGGCTATCTAGTAGCCCCATTGTCAAACTCCTATGGCTATGTGAAAGTGTTAAAGCATTATAGCCCGGTTGCCTCGTTCGCTACGCTATCACCTCCTTAATAGGACCAAGACGTTGGGTTAAGTGTGAACACGCATTTTTCGCGAGCACCTCCGCATTATATGCGTGGGGGTTGAAGCCGATGGCTACAATCTTTCAGGTTATACACATGTATACATAAACGGCCGCACAGGAGGCAATATACTACTTTCAGGCAAAAGTATAAACATAGCCTTATAAAACTTCATAAAAGCATTGTGTTTACAATGAGAATACATATCACTCAAACATAATATTCTTCGAGCACTGGGCCTCTATCAAACAAGCACCCTCGAGAACCTCCTCGAAATAATGCTCGGCAGCCACTCGGCCTATGGCCGAACCCTGCGCCGCAACAATGGTAGCGTCCATCTCCGCCCAGTATGGTTTAACACGGGCAAGGGCCATCCGCGAGCCTTCTATGCACGTCGACCTCTTCATCGCATTAATGTGCGGCACCGCACCAAGGAACTGCTGCACTAAGCTGAAATAGCTATTCGGCTTTGGCTTTTCCGTCCATAGCTAATCCACAACAGACCTCATGGCGAGTCCGGACAACCTATTCAGTTCGGCCCATTCGGCTAGCTGGTCAGTCAATGAAAGCGGACACTCTGGAACGTTGAATTGCGACCAGAACAGCTTGTCCACTTCATGATCTGTCTGACCTTGGAAGTACTTGGCCGCATCGGCAGCACTCGCCGCCAAATCCATATACGCATCTGCCGAACTCCACAGCCGATCCAGAGGGGCATACCGTGGATCTCCGAACTTCCTCCGTAACATGAAGGGTTTCCCAGCCGCAATATCCCGGCTTCCCGCAGCTCCTCCTTCTTCGCTCTCATAGCAGAACGGGTGTCTTTGTCCGCCGTCGTGGCCTTCTCAAGGTCTGTTGCCTTCGCTCGGTTTTCTTTTTTAAGGACCCGACAACGGTCGGCAGTGTCTTTTAATTCTACGGCCATCTTGGCCATCTTCTCTTGGCTCTCGCAATGTGCGGCCTTCTCGGCTTTCAACTCTTCGGCCGCCTTCAAAGCAGCCGCATTACTAATCCTCGCTTGTTCCTTGGCTCGGGCTAGTTCTGCCCGCAAGGTTTCCACAGTGGCAGCTCCATCTGCAGTCACAACATATTAAAGATACTGGCATCATGCTGCTCTTACTATGTGGCGTTCACCAGATAATAACACTTACCCCGTGCCTCGTCAAGCCTCTTGTTAACAAGCTCGATGTCGGCGTCTGCCGCATCCAGTTGCCGTTTTAATTTGGCAAACTCACTAGTCCGGCTAGCCACCGGAGCTTCCACCACCTGCACATAGGGGCAGTCTGGTTATTGCCTGGGAATATGATCCTCTGTTCGCGGCTGTTCTCGCCGACAACCAGAGTCTCAGGGGCTACTATCTACACAGGGCACACCTAACATGTGCAGTACTATCACATATTATCTCACGTACCTCAAAGCCTGTTAGTAGACTCATAAAGGCTTCATGTCATCCGCTTTCGGCGGACGAAATTCTCTCCATCACCGTACCCATCAACGTACGGTGTTCTTCTGAGATGGCCGCTCGCCCCACCAACTCCCTCAGAACGTCCGACCGCACACCAGACGGTGCCGGACTCTTTTGTCTGCTCTCTTCAGGAGCCGGACGCTGGGGACTTCGGGGGTCTATGGGATTATCTTCTGGCCTCACCGGATCCGGAGAGGCCCTCCGTGACGACACTTCAGGGTCGCCCGCTTCTTGAGCGGAGGAGTCCGGGGGAGGCATTTCGCTCTCCATCATCTCTGGAAGAAGATGCCCCGAAGACGAGCTCAGTTGAGAGGGGCTAAGGCCTGAACTGCAAGATATATGCGGTGGTTATTTTCTTAGAAAAAAGTTAGCACACCTTTACTATTAAATTATTTTGGTTCACTTACGACTCGTTGGAGGGCTGATCCCCCCGCGGACTTTGTGCGGCAAAATCACCCTCCGAGGCAGGACCCTCCGTGGGAGACTTCTTCTCCTATTTGGAGGCTTCGGCTTCCGGATCCTCGGAAGCAGTCCTTTTCCTCCCCCGGTTATCCTCCTTCATGGAGACGCTCATTCCCTCGGTTGGAACGGGCAGCGATGGGGGCCTGCGTCCGCCCGTATTATCCCCCCCCCCCCCCGTATCTTCCTTCGAGGGCTCCGGGCAAGGTGCGACCTCGAGCATCTTTTCCAATACCGGATTTTCCAAACCCTCAGGGAGGGGGGCCAAACACCGAATCATCTTCGCCTTTGTTAGCCAGTCCTGGTCAAAAAGCGAACTCTCAAAAATAACTTCGTGACGAATAAAAGATAGTGTGTTCGGCCAGAGGATTTCTTACCTGTTCGGCGGCGCGGTTACTGCTCAGGCCCACGTCCTCGGTAATATCCGGACACTCTACTTGAGGTCCGAAGAATGACTTGTACATCTCCTTGTGCGTCAGGCCGAGGAAACTTTGAATGGCATGCGGTCCCTCTGGGTTGAACTCCCACAAGCGAAGGGGCCGACGTTTGCAAGGCTGGACTTGACGAACCAGCATAACTTGTATTACCACAACCAAATTAAAATCTCCCTCGAAGAGATCTCGGATGCGGCTTTGCAGTATAGGCACATCCTTGGCTGGACCCCAGCTCAGACCTCGCTAATCCATGACATCAGTTGTGGTGGGGGGCTCAAGCGGAAAGCACGGGCAGCCGCCCACTTGGCACTTCTGGGAGCCATGACATAAAACCACTCTCGTTGCCATAATTTGGACACCTCTGGAAAGGAACGTTTCGGCCATGGAGCTCCTGCCATCTTGCCTATTAATGCACCTCCGCATGCTGCATGTTGCCCCTCGATCATCTTCGGCTTTACTTCAAAGGTCTTGAGCCACAGGCCGAAGTGAGGGGTAATGCGGAGGAAGGCCTCACACACGACAAAAATGTCGAGATGTGGAGAAAGGAGTCCGGAGCTAGATCATGGAAATCTAGCCCGTAATAGAACATCAAACCCCTGACGAAGGGATCCAGAGTGAGGCCTAGACCTCGGAGGAAGTGGGAGACGAACACGACGTTCTCGTTGGGTTCAGGAGTAGGGACGATCTGCCCTCGAGCAGGCAGCCGATGCGAAACCTCAGCGGTCAGATATCTGGCGTCCCTCAACTTCTTAATGTCCTCTTCCGTAACGGAGGAGGGCATCCATCGGCCTTGAAGGCTGGATCCTGACATGATTGAAGATCCAGAGCACCTAACCTGGGCTTTGGGTGTTAGAACTCGAGGCGGGGGAAGGGTTCGATTGAGCACGAGAGGGAAAAAGCGAAAACCTTGTCTTGTCCCTTTATAAAGAGGGTGAATATCAAGCGTCTTCTCTGTAGCCGTTTAGGACTTTCCTATAATCGAGGAGTCCTAGACACGGTTGGGTTACCCACGACCGCATTAATGAGAATCCCGTAATTGGGGGAACACGATCTCCGCCTCGACAGGACGTGTCAAGAAACCGCCTCGCGTTATGTGTGGATCTGGTTAAAAGAAACGGTTCGAATAATCACTGGGCCATGACATAACGTCATGCTGCCAAAACAAGCCAGCAAATTACATCTACGAAAATATTATTCTCTCTACGGTGGAATGTGGAACTTATTTTGCAAGGTCGGACACTATCCTCGTATTCAAATTCTTTTGTGATGAATTCGGAGAAGGAACCCGCCTTGCAATGCCGAAGATAATACTGCATGCCGGACTCATCGTCATTGAAGCCTGGTTCAAGGGCTACTGAGGGAGTCCTGGATTAGGGGGTCTCCAGACAGCCGGACTATCTCCATTGGCCGGACTATTAGACTATGAAGATACAAGATTGAAGACTTCATCTCGTGTCCGGATGGGACTCTACTTGGCGTTGAAGGCAAGCTAGACAATACGGGTATGGATATCTCCTCCTTTGTAACCGACCTTGTGTAACCCTAACCCTCTCCGGTGTCTATATAAACCAAAGGGTTTTAGTCCGTAGGACAACAACCACAACATACAATCATACCATAGGCTAGCTTCTAGGGTTTAGCCTCTGTGATCTCGTGGTAGATCTACTCGTGTACTACCCATATCATCAATATCAATCAAGCAGGACATAGGGTTTTACCTCCATCAAGTGGGCCCAAACCTGGGTAAAACATCGTGTCCCCTGCCTCCTATTACCATCCGGCCTAGACGCACAGTTCGGGACCCCCTACCCGAGATACGCTGGTTTTGACACCGACAGCTGGCCTGGCGGATATCCAAAGTAATAGTTGGGGTCCTACTGAGATGCAGTGGCAATTTCCTGATGAGCTGTAGCTTGGAGGCGAGCTGTCTCCGCCCTCCTCTCATACTCGGTCGCCTCTTCCCTGGTTATAATATATCTCCCCTTTGCCTAAAAGTCAAAGAAATTAGGAGTAGGGAGAGCGACGTGATAGGTGTGTCGTTGTCAAAGATTAGTCGGCACTGGAGGAACTAATCGTTCCTCTCAACAAACTGATGACGAACCATAGCACCATAATCTAGATAAGAGGGAGGCAACTCAATATCATCTCCATGTATTGGTATCTCAAGAAAGTTAGCTATACGAGTTGCATAAATTCCACCAAAGAAATCTCCATGAATACGATTATTATGCAACCTACGTGCAACAATAGCCCCCAAGTTGTATTGTTTATCTCCTACAACATTACTCCTGAGAATGCTAAGATCAGGTACACACATGTGACATGCTTCATCTTTACCGTTTATGCACCTTCCTATAAAAAGAGAAAAATAATGTATAGCAAGAAAGTGAATGCTCCCTATGGTGGCTTGTGTTACATCTCTAGATTCCCCCACTGTAATACTAGCAAGAAAAATCTCTAAATTCAGATTTGCGAATTTACAAGCAGTGTTAAAATCTTCTAAGTCCATGGTATAAGATTTATCATAGATATCAAATAGGACAGTTTGAGAATTGTGTGATGAAGAAAATTAAAACCTTCTGACAAATGAATCAGTTAAATAGAGGTATTGACGACACTTATCTGCCTCGAAGCTCTCAAGATCAGCATTACGCACATATGCTTCAAATTCCTCCTTGATTCCTGCTCGAACCATGAAGTCCTCTGACGGCCATTCACAAGGCCACACTTGAGCATCCCTTGGTGGTTCCTCGTCTGCATCGTGTATTGTGGGTCTGGGTCCTTGCTTCCTTGAAGAACCACCTTGGTACATTTTCCTAAACATATTTCTTCCTCTGAAAAATTTCTGAAATTTTTAGTAACTCAAAATAAAGGTGAACCAAACTCAACAAAATTGATAGCAACAACTCCTACAAGTCCCTAGAGGCAATATCATTCATTAAAACTACTTTTGACCATATAAATTTGACATGAAAGCTCAAGAACAAGGTCACCTAAGCAGCAAAACTTTGCAATGAATAAAGCACTGGAACAAAAACTAATTGGACCATTGGAGGAGTCACATACCAAAGAACAATCCCCCAAAGCAATTTTGTGAATGGAGCTTTGAGCTAGGAGATCGAAAATGGCAGCAAGATAATCTTAGGCTCGGGTTTGAGATGGCTAGTGATTTTTTTGGGAGGAAGGAGTGTGTGGTGGCTGGGATAAGTGCAGGGGAGCCACCATGGGCCCATGAGGCAGGGGGCGCGCCCAGGGGGGTGGGGGCGCCCTGGACCCTCGTGGCCAGGTGCTTGCTCCCCCTGCTATGTTCTCAGTGCCAGATATTCTCAAATATTCTAGAAAAAATCATATTAAAATTTCAGGGCATTTGGAGAACTTTTATTTTAGGGGTATTTTTTATTGCATGGATAATTCGGAAAACGGACAAAAAATAATACTATTTTTTCTTTATTTAATATAAATAACAGAAAGTAAAAAGAGGGTACAGAGAGTTGTGTTTTCTAAATTCATTCATCTCATGCTCATCAAAAGGAATCCACTAACAAGGTTGATCAGGTCTTGTTAACAAACTCATTTCGAATAACATGAAACCGGAGAATTTTTGAATAACACTAGGTTACCTCAACGGGGATATGCATGTACCAAACAATAAGAATATCATATCTGTTCTTGATAGTAGGAAGAGCAAATTCAAAACCTCCAATAGAAATTGTTGAAAATTTTCCAATAGAATTGATACTGTGAACTTGAGGTTGTTTCCTCGGAAAGTGTACCATATGCTCATTACCATTAACATGAAAAGTGACATTGCCTTTGGTGCAATCAATAACAGCCCCTGCAGTATTTAAAAAGGGTCTTAAAATAATAATAGACATACTATCGTCCTCAGGAATATCAAGAATAACAACGTCTGTTAAAATAGTAACGTTTGCAACCACAACAGGCACATCCTCACAAATACCGACATGTATAGAAGTTGATTTATCAGCCATTTGCAAAGATATTTCAGTAGGTATCAACTTATTCAAATCAAGTCTACGATATAAAGAGAGAGGCATAACACTAACACCGACTCCAAGATCACATAAAGCAGTTTTAACATAGTTTGTTTTAATGGAGCATGGTATAGTTGGTACTCCTGGATCTCCAAGTTTCTTTGGTATTCCACCCTAAAAGTATAATTAGCAAGCATGGTGGAAATTTCAGCTTTCGGAATCTTTCTCTTATTAGTAACAATTTCCTTCATATACTTAGCATAAGGATTCATTTTAAGCATATCAGTCAAACGCATACGCAAAAAGATAGGTAATCATTTCAGCAAAGCACTGAAAATCCTCATCATCCTTTTTCTTGGATGGTTTAGGAGGAAAAGGCATGGGTTTCTGAACCCATGGTTCTCTTTATTTACCATGCTTCCTAGAAACAAAGTCTCTCTTATCATAACGTTGATTCTTTGATTGTGGGTTATCAAGATCAACAGCAGGTTCAATTTCTACATCATTATTATTGCTGGGTTGAGCATCAACATGAACATCATCATTAACATTATCACTAGGTTCATGTTCATTACCAGATTGTGTTTCAGTATCAGAAATAGAAATATCATTGGGATTCTCAGGTGTGTCAATAACAGGTTCACTAGAAGCATGCAAAGTCCTATCATTTTTCTTTTTCTTCCTCTTAGAAGGACTAGGTGCATCAATATTAATTCTCTGAGAATCTTGATCAATTCTCTTAGGGTGGCCCTCAGGATACAGAGGTTCTTGAGTCACTTTACCTCCTCTAGTTGCAACTCTAACATCAAATTCATTATTCTTACTATTCAATTCATTGAGCAAATCATTCTGAGCTTTAAGTACTTATTCTACTTGAGTGGTAACCGTAGAAGCATGTTTACTAATAAGTTTAAGTTCACCCTTAACACTAGCCATATAATCACTCAAGTGTTCAATCATATAAGCATTATGTTTCAATTGTCTACTAACATAAGCATTAGAATCTTCTTGATTAACCATAAAGTTATCAAATTCATCCAAACAATGGCTAGCAAACTTAGCAGGAGGGATTTCAGCTTTATCATATCTATAGAGAGAATTTACCTTTACTACCTGTGTCGAGTTATCGAGACCGTGTGTTTCTTCAATAGGTGATGAATTAAGACCATGTATTTCTTCAACAGGAGGTAAATTCTTAACATCTTCAGCTTTTATACCCTTTTCTTTCATAGATTTCTTTGCCTCTTGCACATCTTCAGGACTGAGAAATAGAATACCCCTTTTCTTCGGAGTTGTCTTAGGAGTTGGTTCAGGAAGGGTCCAATTGTTTTCATTGGTCAACATATTATTCAATAGAATTTCAGTTTGATCAACAGTTCTTTCCTGAAAACACAACCAGCACAACTATCTAGGTAATCTCTGGAAGTATTGGTTAGTCCATTATAAAAGATATCAAGTATTTCATTTTTCTTGAGAGGATGATCAGGCAAAGCATTAAGTAATTGGAGAAGCCTCCCCCAAGATTGTGGGAGAATCTCTTCTTCAATTTGCACAAAATTATACATTTCCCTTAAGGCAGATTGTTTCTTATGAGCGGGGAAATATTTAGCAAAGAAGTAATAAATCATATCCTGGGGACTACGCACACAACCAGGATCAAGAGAATTAAACCATATCTTAGCATCACCCTTTAATGAGAATAGAAATAATTTAAGGATATAATAGTAGCGAGTTTTCTCATCATTAGTGAACAAGGTAGCTATAGCATTTAATTTAGTAAGATGTGCCACAACATTTTCAGATTCATAGCCATAGAAAGGATCAGATTCAACCAAAGTAATCAACTAAGGATCGACAGAGAAATCATAATCCTTATCAGTAATAAAGATAGGTGAAGTAGCATAAGCAGGATCATATTTCAATGTAGCATTCAGAGATTTTTCTTTAAGCTTAGCTAATAATTTCTTAAGACCACTTCTATCATTGCAAGCAAGGAAGTCTCTAGCATTTTCTTCATCCATAACATAACCCTCAGGAACAACATGCAATTCATATCTAGGGGGGAGAATCTTCATCATCACTTTCATCAATATTATCAGTTTCAATAATTTCATTCTCTCTAGCCCTAGCAAGTTGTTCATCAAGAAATTCACCAAGTGGCACAGTAGTATCAAGCATAGAAGTAGTTTCATCATAAGTATCATGCATAGCGGAAGTGGCATCATCAATAACATGCGACATATCAGAATTAATAGCGGAAGAAGGTTTAGGTGTCGCAAGCTTACTCAAAACAGATGGTGAATCAAGTGCAGAGCTAGATGGCAGTTCCTTACCTCCCCTCGTAGTTGAGGGAAAAATCTTGTTCTTTGATCTTTCAAGTTTGTCGGATTTCGGGTTCCGGCAGACCCTTGAGGTTCGAACACTGGGGTGCGCGCGGAGATTTCGCCTCCTACCTACCTGCACCCCTCCGCCTCGCTAAGATCTAAGCTATGGGAAGAACGACACAAGAGACACAGGGATTATACTGGTTCGGGCCACCATTGTGGTGTAATACCCTACTCCAGTGTGTGGTGTGGTGGATTGCCTCTTGGACTGATGATGATGAACAATACAAGGAAGAACAGCCTCGCGAGGGTCTGTTCTTGGCTGGGGGGGGACAAACTACTAGGATGAGTTCAGTCACCCTTCTCTCTCTCTGATTTCGATCTTCTCTTCTTTGTCCTCCACCCCTACCCCTTTTTTTCTATACCCCCTTTTTTTCTACCCCTTTCGGTGGCTGGTCCTATTTATAGAGGCCCTGGTCCTCTTCCCAAATATCGAGCGGGAAGGGAGCCAACAATGGCGGGCTAATTTGAAGGGGGACAACTAGTACTAGCTATCCTGACAAAAGTAGTCTTCGCCTGCACAAAGCTCTGGTGGTGACGCCTTCTTGGGCTCCACGATGACCTCCGTCTTGCAGTCCTCCTAGTCTTGGTCTTGTTGCACCGAAATGGCAACCTTTGCCTGATGCCTCGGTACTCCACGGCTGCACTTGCTCCCTTTGCACCAAAGAGGAAAGGAGGACACTGCGCAGGCTGGTGCCCGCCTGGCGCCTTTGGTCGTCATGGCTTGCGTCATGGGCACCTCGCGAGGTACCCCGCCTTGATCTCTTCGCCTCCTCGCGAGCCAGCCTGATGAGGCCGTGCCTGAGGAAGCTCCGTGTCGTCCACCCCGCGAGGCTTGGCCCCTCGCGAGGGTCTTGGGTCTATGTCGATGAAGATGGGCCATGCTGGGCCCCCCTTTGAGCCACGCCACAGGCCGCAGGCAGGCAAGTCTGGGGACCCCCGTTCCCAGAACGCCGACAGTAGGCCCCGGGCCCAAGGCGCGCCCGGACTTGGCCGTGCAGGGAGGCAGAAGGGCAAGAGCGAAGCGCCACAGGCCCTAACAGCCTACGGCCTTGGGCACCGCGTGGCGGTTGATTGGACGTGAGCATCTCCACTTCCCCATGGCGCCTCGGCAACTGCACGGATTGGGCAAGTCCCTGCATGCAAAGCGGGTCATGATTACCTGCGATCGTGGAGGTCGACGGTTGACCTTCGCCGGCCATAAGTACGAAACGGCGCGCGCCCTTCCAGTCCATCCCTTCTTGCTTCTCCTTCTTCCCGGCCCTTGCTCCGTCTTGCTGCGATGGCTCCGATCCGCTGGTTCTCGACGGCAGAGAAGGAAAAGGCTCCTCGAGGGGAACCAGACCCGCTCCCGCCGAAGAAACGGCTCGTCCTCCGCGGCCCGGACGAGGGGGCTCATCAGGTGGTGTCGAGGCCCTGGTGCGAGTGGGGACCGCCGGGGTTCCCGCTTCCCTTGTACGCCCACAACGAGGGCCCTGAAGGAGCTGATGCTGATCGCCACGGGCGGCGCTGCCGTCGGCGCCGACGGGTCACGAAGGTGTGGGTCGTCCCCCCTGGGGTCCACACCGAGGGCTCCTCCCGAGAGTTCGTGTTCCACGCCGCCATGCCTCCTCAGTCTTGGATTCGCCTTCCTCCCTTCTTCGCCTCCATCATCCCGCGGGGAGAGCCCCTAGAGCTTTGGCTGCAGCACGCCGGCTGCAGCACCCTCGCGACCGAGGCAGAGGTCGCGGTCGTTGCCCCGGGCGAGGTCTTCATGACTCGGGGCTGGAGCGAAATCGCCTGGGTTTGCAGGACAAGGGGCGCCTTCGCGATCCACTTGGATTACGACGGTGCTTCGGTGATGTTCTTCAAGGTCTTTGATGCGAACGGGCGCCGGCTGGAGTGCTGCCCGGGGAGAGGTGGCCGGGACCATGCTGCGGTGAGGACTGGGCCCACCGACCACTCCCTTGGCGGCTCCTCAGGCGGCGGAGGCGTCGGAGGTTCTAGTGACTCCGGCGATCTCTTCGCGACTCCGGAGACGAGCGACGACAGCTACGAGCCCCCAAGCCGGCGCCGCTCCTGGAGCAGGGTAGGCTCGTCAGGCCGCCGCTGACTCTGATCTGGATGGGGTTGGCGCCAGTTCTTGATGGCCCACTGTTGATGATGGCGTCTTCTGCAGGGGCGTGCGTAGTTAGTGTCCCTTTAGGATCTGTTCCCTACGAGGAATCAAAGACACGTCCCGTGGGGGCTTGTAAGGTGCCTGTGATCCTGTTTTGTTAATATAACCCTTGTCGTAGAATTGTGCGAGTTGCTCATTCCGTCTTAGCTCAGTCCTCCCTTTCGAACCTCACGAGGGCTTGGTGCTCTGCGCCGACAGGTCCCAGTCCCAAGGCGGCTTCAGCCGTCGCTGGTATGCCAGGTCGCGATGCCGTGGTCAAGGCCAGGAGGTGAGCGACCCGGAGTCCGGTAAGAGTCCCTGAGTCGCAATGCTCAGGAGGTCCCCTTTGGCGCTCAAGCAGCCGTCATTCGGTGAGAAAGGAGAGCGGTCTCGGGAAGCCTCCTGCTTTCGCGATCCGGGTCTTCCAGTGACGCGGCCTGAAAGGCTCGTTCCAGGGAACACACCGCGTCCTTCGCTTCACAAGGCACCGTAATGACTCCGCCACTTCCTGGCATCTTGAGGACGTTGTAGCTGTGGTGAGTTACGGCCATGAACTTGGCCAGCGCTGGGTACCCAAGGATGGCATTGTATGGCAGGCGAATGTGAGCGACGTCGAAGTCGATGAGCTCGGTGCGGTAGTTGTCGCGTGCCCCGAAGGTGACAGGGAGGCGGACCTGCCCAATCGGGACCGTGGAGCCGTCGGTGATTCCGGAGAAAGGCTTGGTTGGCTGAAGCTGGCTGTAGGGCACTTGGAGATTGTTGAATGTTTCCATGGACAGGATGTTGAGCCCTGCCCCGCCATCGATGAGGGTCCTGGTGACCACCACGTTGCTGATGATTGGGGAACAAAGCATCGGGAGGACTCCGGCTGTAGCCGCACACTTGAGCTGATCTGCTAAGCTGAACATGATGGCGCATGCCGACCACCTGAGAGGGTGTGTGGCTTCGAGCCTGGGGAGGACTGCATTCACTTCGCGGGCGAACTTCTTGAAGATGCGTTGAGAGGCTGGGGCTTGAGCCCCGCCCAGGATACAGGCGATCGTGCGTGGCTCCTAGAAGCCCCCAGCCCCCTCGTCCTGGTGGCGGTCCTCGTTTCTCCTTAGCTGCGGTGGCAGCGGAGGCAGGCCTGCGTTGCCTTGCGGGTGATCCTCGCGAGGCTGATCCCTCCAGTCTCCCTCGCGAAGCGGGTCTTTCCAGCGATCCTCGCGAGGTTGATCGCGCCACCCTTGGCGTGGGCCACGGTCTTCCCAGTGTCCTGCGTTCCTTCCTCCTCCTCGACCGTAGCCCCGGTCACCGCAGTCGGGGCGACGGCCGATCCTTCCTTCTCGCACGGCTCGGAGCTCTTGACATTCGTTGGTGTTGTGGGTGTGGAGGTCGTGGTACACACAGTACCGACTGCCCTTGGAAGGTTCGGGCTGATCTCTGCCCCGCTTGGTGTCTGGTTCTGCCGCGAGCACGGCAGCCCCCTTGTGCTTCACATCCTTGGCCTGGGGCTTCTTCTCTTCTGGGTCTGCGGCAGGCAGCTCGAGGAGGGAGAGACGCCCTTCCTCAGCCCTGGCGCACTTGGTTGCCAAGTTGAACAGCTCCAAGGAAGTGCACAGGTCTTCATGCATCGCCAGCTCCTCCTTCATCTTAACATCGCGCACGCCGTCGGAGAAGGCTGAGATGATGGCCTCCTCAGTCACCCTGGGAATCTTGAGGCGTGCGTTGTTGAAGCGCTGGATGTACTTCTGCAGGGTCTCCCCGGGTTGTTGCTTGATGCGGCGCATGTCGCTCACGGCGGGTGGCCGGTCACGAGTACCTTGGAAGTTGGCGATGAAGCGGGTGCGCATCTCGTCCCAGGAGGAGATCGTGCCTGCAGCCAGGTTCAGGAGCCAGGTGCGGGCCCCGTCCTTGAGCGCCATGGGAAACCAGTTTGCCATGACCTTCTCATCTCCGTTGGCAGCTTCGATGCCCAGCTCGTAGAGCTGGAGGAACTCCGCAGGGTCAGCTGTGCCGTCGTAACAAGGAGGCAGGTCTGGCTTGAACTTGCCGGGCCACGCGACGCTGCGTAGCTCGGTGGTGAAGGCACGGCAGCCTGCTATGGCCACGGGAGGCCTTGGGTGACGGAGAGCTTGGTCTTGCATGTCCCCACGTGCTACAGCTGGGAGCAGCGTGGGGTCTTGACGTGCGGGAGCAGGGAGCGCCCGGGCAGCATCTTGCGGGCGAGGGACTTCCTGGCAGCTCTGCTCTTGCCGTGCTGGCACCTGACGGAGCGGGTTCCGCCCAGGGGCCACGCGCCTTGGATCCATGGCGCCTTCTTGAGGAGGAGGCGGCTGGGGCGCCGCCGGAGCTTCGTCGCCCGCGCGGGGCAGGGTGCGGTGCAGCGGAACGGACGGCGCAGGAGAGCCCCCTGCGGCGCGGACGAGCTCGGCGACGCGGTTGAGCCATTCTTCGTAGACGTCGTCGACGGGACGGTAGCGCAGGAGCTCGTTTGCCGCGATGAGCGCAGCTCAAGCCTCCATGGGTGCGCGGAGCGCGCGGGACGAAGAACCAGCTGGGGTGAGCGAGGGAGTTGCGGTGCGGCCGTCTTGCCGCACGGACGGATGCTGAGACGATGCTTGCTGCTCGTCCCCCGCCGGGCCGGTGGCGGCGTTGATGGCAGGTGACGGGGAACGGCGAGGACGCCCGCCGACAGGAGCCGTCTGGGCGACGCGGGAAGCGAGAGCGGCCCGGCGCTCGGCGCGGGCCCGACGAGCGTCAGACATGGGCGCGATGGTCGGAGGAGAACGGGGTGGTGGAAGACGAATTCTGGCGCACCCCTACCTGGCGCGCCAAATGTCGGATTTCGGGTTCCGGCAGACCCTTGAGGTTCGAACACTGGGGTGCGCGCGGAGATTTCGCCTCCTACCTACCTGCACCCCTCCACCTCACTAAGATCTAAGCTATGGGAAGAACGACACAAGAGACACAGGGTTTATACTGGTTCGGGCCACCATTGTGGTGTAATACCCTACTCCAGTCTGTGGTGTGGTGGATTGCCTCTTGGACTGATGATGATGAACAATACAAGGAAGAACAGCCTCGCGAGGGTCTGTTCTTGGCTGGGGGGGGGGACGAACTGCTAGGAGGAGTTCAGTCACCCTTCTCTCTCTCTCTCTGATTTCGATCTTCTCTTCTTCGTCCTCCGCCCCTACCCCGTTTTTTCTCTACCCCCTCTTTTTTCTACCCCTTTCGGTGGCTGGTCCTATTTATAGAGGCCCTGGTCCTCTTCCCAAATATCGAGCGGGAAGGGATCCAACAATGGCGGGCTAATTTGAAGGGCGACAGCTAGTACTAGCTATCCTGACAAAAGTAGTCTTCGCCTGCACAAAGCTCTGGTGGTGACGCCGTCTTGGGCTCCACGATGACCTCCGTCTTGCAGTCCTCCTGGTCTTGGTCTTGTTGCACCCAAATGGCAACCTTTGCCTGATGCCTCAGTACTCCGCGGCTGAGCTTGCTCCCTTTGCGCCAAAGAGGAAAGGAGGACACTGCGCGGGCTGGCGCCCGCCTGGTGCCTTTGGTCGTCATGGCTTGCGTCACGGGCACCTCGTGAGGTACCCCGCCTTGATCTCTCTGCCTCCTCGCGAGCCAGCCTGATGAGGCCATGCCTGAGGAAGCTCCGTGTCGTCCGCCCCGCGAGGCTTGGCCCCTCGCGAGGGTCTTGGGTCTGTGTCGATGAAGATGGGCCGTGCTGGGCCCCCCTTTGAGCCACGCCACAGGCAGGCAAGTCTGGGGACCCCCGTTCCCAGAACGCCGACAAAGTTCTTCATAATGATAAGTAGATATAAATCCCAAGTGACTCAAAGAACAGAGCTATGCCCCTGGCAACAGCGCTAGAAAATGTTCTTGATAACCCACCAGTATAGGGGATCGCAACCTTTTTCGACGGTAGAGTATTCAACCCAAATTTATTGATTCGACACAAGGGGATCCAAAGAATATTCTCAAGTATTAGTCTGAGTTGTCAATTCAACCACACCTGGAAACTTAATATCTGCAGCAAGGTATTTAGTAGCAAAGTAATATGATAGTAGTGGAAACATTAGCAAAAGTAACGGTAGCAAAAGTAATATTTTTGGGTTTTGTAGTGATTGTAACAGTAGCAACGGAAAGGTAAATAAGCGAAGAACAATATAGGAAAAGCTCGTAGGCATTGGATCGGAGATGGAGAATTATGTCGGATGCGATCGATCATGTAACAGTCATAACCTAGGGTGACACAGAACTAGCTCCAGTTCATCAATGTAATGTAGGCATGTATTCCGAATATAGCCATACGTGCTTATGGAAAAGTAACTTGCATGACATCTTTTGTCCTGCCCGCACGTGGCAGCGGGGTCCTAATGGAAACTAAGGGATATTAAGCCCTCCTTTTAATAGAGTACCGGACCAAAGTATTAACACATAGTGAACACATGAACTCCTCAAACTACGGTCGTCACCGGTAAGTATCCCGATTATTGTCATTTCGGGGTTAACGGATCATAACACATAATAGGTGATTATATACTTGCAAGATAGGATTAGGAACTCTCATATATTGATGAAAGAATAATAGGTTCAGATCTGAAATCATGGCACTCGGGCCCTAGTGACAAGCATTAAGCATAGCAAAGTCCTAGCAACATCAATCTCAGAACATAGTGGATACAAGGGATCAAACCCTAACAAAACTAACTCGATTACACGATAAATCTCATCCAACCCATCACCGTCCAGTAAGCCTACGATGGAATTACTCACGCACGGCGGTGAGCATCATGAAATTGGTGATGGAGGAAGGTTGATGATGACGATGGCGATGGATTCCCCTCTCCGGAGACCCGAACGGACTCCAGATCAGCCCTCCCGAGAGAGTTTAGGGCTTGGCGGCGGGTCCGAATCGTAAAACGCGATGAATCCTTCTCCCTGATTTTTTCTCCCCAAAAGTGAATATATGGAGTCAAGGTTGAGGTCAGTGGAGCGTCAGGGGGCCCACGAGGCAGTGGGGCACGCCCCCACCCTCGTGGATAGGGTGTGGCCCCCCTGACATGGATCTTTCTTCCAGTATTTTTTATATATTCCAAAATAATTCTCCGTTGATTTTCAGGTCATTCCGAGAACTTTTATTTCTGCACAAAAATAACACCATGGCAATTATGCTGAAAACTATGTCAGTCCGGGTTAGTTCCGTTCAAATCATGCAAGTTAGAGTCCAAAACATGGGCAAACATGTTTGGAAAAGTAGATACGACGGAGACGTATCAATGGCCCCCCTCTGGCTTCCTCCTCCATGGCCTCCGGTGATGATGGCTCCCTCCGGCGGGGTACCAGAGAGGGCCTAGATTGATTTTTTTGTGGCTACAGAGGCTTGCGGGGGTGGCACTTCCAATCTAGGGTTCTTTCTTGAGGTTTCTATATTTATAAGAATTTTTGGCATCAGTCTCACATCAAGGGGGTGCCCAAGGGGTCCACAAGCCCGGAGCACCCTCCCTAGGGGGTAGGGCACGCCTAGAGGGCTTGCGGCCTGCTTGTCCACTTCCTGGCCTAGCTCTTGTGCTTCGGGGGTCTCTTTTGGTCCAGAACAAATCACCGTAAATTTTCAGCCGATTCCGAGAACTTTTATTTCTGCACAGAAAATGACACTACGGTAGTTCTGCTGAAAACAACGTCAGTCCCGGTTAGTTCTAAACTTCTAATCAAATCATACCAAGACCATATAAAATTGTTGTAAACATGGCATGAATACTTCATAAGTTATAGATACGTTGGAGACGTATCAGCATCCCCAAGCTTAATTCCTGCTCGTCCTTGAGTAGGTAAGTGATAAAAGTAATAATTTATGAAGTGTGGATGCTAGCATAGTGCAAAAATTTGATCAATGATAGTTCCAAACACTTCTTCAAGCATCATCATATATCATAAACAGTAGCTCATCTCATAAAACTTCTCATGATCAAGTAACAAGCTATTCACATGTTAAAGTATATATTGTTGGGGAACGCAGTATTTCAAATTTTTTACCTACGATCACACAAGATCTATCTAGGAGATCCATAGCAACGAGAGGGGAGAGTGTGTCTACATACCCACCTAGACCGAAAGCGGAAGCGTTTAGTAACCGGTTGGTATAGTCGAACGTCTTCGCGATCCAACCGATCTAAGTAACGAACGCACAACACCTCTGCGATTAGCACACGTTCAGGTCGATGTTGTCCCTCGAACTCTTGATCCAATTGAGGCCAAGGGAGAGTTCTGTCAGCATGACGGCGTGGTGATGGCGATGATGAAGTTACCGACGCAGGGCTTCGCGTAAGCACTACAACGATATGACCGAGGTGTGTAACTGTGGAGGGGGGCACCGCACACGGCTAAAAGATCAACTTGTGTGTCTTTGGGGTGCCCCTGCCTCCGTATATAATGGGGGGAGAGGGAGGGGCAGCTGGCCCAAGGAGGGCGCGCCAAGGTGTGGAGTCCTACTAGGACTCCCTAGTCCTAGTAGGATTCCACCTCGCACACGGAGTAGGAAAGGGGGAAGAGAGAAGGAGAAGGAAAGGGGGAGCCGGCCCCCTTCTCCTAGTCCTAATCAGCATCCTACCCAAGGGGGGGCGCACCAGCCCCTTGTGGGCCGGTTTGCTTCCCTCTTATGGCCCATAAGGCCCACAACTTCTCCTCGGGGGTTCCGATAACCTCCCGGTACTCCAGAAAAATGTCCGAACCATTCGGAACCATTCCGATGTCCAAATGCAGCCTTCCAATATATGAATCTTTACCTCTCGACCATTTTGAGACTCCTCATCATGTCCGTGATCTCATCCGGGACTCGAAACAAGCTTCGATCATCAAATCACAAAACTCATAATACAAATCGTCATTGAACGTTAAGTGTGCGGACCCTACGGGTTCGAGAACGATGTAGACAGGACCGAGACACATCTACGGTCAATAACCAATAGCGAAACCTGGATGCTCATATTGGCTCCTACATATTCTACGAAGATCTTTATCGGTCAAACTTCATAACAACATAGGTTGTTCCCTTTTTCATCGATATGTTACTTGCCCGAGATTCGATCGTCGGTATCATCATACCTAGTTCAATCTCATTACTGGCAAGTCTCTTTACTTGTTACGTAGTGTATCATCCCGTGACTAACCCATTAGTCACATTGCTTGCAAGGCTTATAGTGATGTGCATTACCGAGAGGGCCCAGAGATACCTCTCCGACATTCGGAGTGACAAATCCTAATCTCGATCTATGCTAACTCAACAAACACCATCAGAGACACCTATAGAGCATCTTTATAATCACCCAGTTACATTGTGACGTTTGATAGCACACTAAGTGTTCATCAAATGACAACACATGTCTATGGTCAGGAAACTTAACCATCTTTGTTTAACGAGCTAGTCTAGTAGAGGCATACTAGGGACACTTTGTTTTGTCTATGTACTCACACATGTATCAAGTTTCCGATCAATACAATTCTAGCATGAATAATAAACATTTATCATGATATAAGGTGTAACTCTTTACGACTAACTTTTTATCACCTCCATAACCGAGAAATATCTCCTTTGTCTTCTAAGGATAATTTTGACCGCTGTCAAGTGATCCACTCCTGGATCTATATTGTACCCCCTTGCAAAACTCACGGCAAGGTACACAATAGGTTTGGTACACATCATAGCATACTTTATAGAACCTATGGCTGAGGCAAAGGGAATGACTTTCATTCTCTTTCTATTTTCTGCCGTGGTCGTGTTTTGAGTCTTACTCAACTTTACACCTTGCAATACAGGCAAGAACTCCATCTTTGACTGTTCCATTTTGATCTACTTCAAAAATCTTGTCAAGGTACGTACTTATTGAAAAATCTTATCAAGCGTCTTGATCTATCTCTATAGATCTTGATGCCAATATGTAAGCAGCTTCATCGAGGTCTTTCTTTGAAAAACTCCTTTCAAACACTCCTTTATGCTTTCCAGAAAATTCTACATCATTTCCGATCAACAATATGTTATTCACATATACTTACCAGAAAGGCTATAGTGCTCCCACTCACTTTCTTGTAAATACAGGCTTCACCACAAGTCTATATAAAACTATATGCTTTGATCAACTTATCGAAGCGTATATTCCAACTCCGAGATGCTTGCACTAGTCCATAGAAGGATCGCTGGAGCTTGCACATTTTGTTAGCACCTTTAGGATTGACAAAACCTTCTGGTTGTATCATATACAACTCTTCTTTCATAAATCCATTAAGGAATGCAGTTTTGATATCCATTTGTCAGATTTCATAAAATGTGGCAATTGCTAACATGATTCGGACAGACTTTAGGCATCGATACGAGTGAGAAAATCTCATCGTAGTCAACATCTTGAACTTGTCAAAAACCATTTTTGACAAGTCGAGCTTTGTAGATAGTAACACTACCATTAGTGTCCATCTTCCTCTTGAAGATCCATTTATTCTCAATGGCTTGTCGATCATTGGGAAAGTCCACCAAAGTCCACACTTTGTTCTCATACATGGATTCTACCTCAGATTTCATGGCCTCAAGCCATGTGTCGGAATCTGGGCTCATCATCCCTTCCTCGTAGTTCGTAGGTTCATCATGGTCTAGTAACATGACTTCCCGAACATGATTACCGTACCACTCTGGTGCGGATCGTACTCTGGTTGGCCTACGAGGTTTGGTAGTAACTTGATCTGAAGTTTTATGATCATCATCATTAACTTCCTCACTAATTGGTGTAGGCATCACTGGAACTGGTTTCAGTGGTGAGTTACTTTCTAATTCGAGAGAAGGTACAACTACCTCATCAGGTTCTACTTTCCTCCCACTCACTTCTTTCGAGAGAAACTCCTTCTCCAGAGAGGATCCATTCTTAGCAACAAAGATCTTGTCTTCGGATCTGTGATAGAAGGTGTACCCAACAGCTTCTTTTGGGTATCCTATGAAGACACACTTCTCTGATTAGGGTTTGAGCTTATCAGGCTGAAACTTTTTCACATAAGCATTGTAACCCCAAACTTTAAGAAACGACAGCTTAGGTTTCTTGCTATACCATAGTCCATACGGTGTCGTCTCAACGGATTTTTAGACAGTGCCCTATTTAACGTGAATGCAGCTGTCTCTAATGCATAACCCCAAAACGATAGCGGTAAATCAGTAAGATGCATCATAGATCGCACCATATCTAATAAAGTACGATTACGATGTTCAGACACACCATTACGTATGGTGTTCCAGGCGGCGTAAGCTGTGAAACTATTCCACATTGTTTCAAATGAAAACCAAACTCGTAACTCAAATATTCGCCTCCGCGATCTGATCGTAGAAACTTTATTTTCTTGTTACGATGATTCTCAACTTCACTCTGAATTTCTTTGAACTTTTCAAATGTTTCAGACTTGTGTTTCATTAAGTAGATATACCCATATCTGCTCAAATCATCTGTGAAGGTCAGAAAATAACGATACCCACCGTGAGCCTCAACACTCATTGGACCACATACATTGGTATGTATTATTTCCAATAAGTTAGTGGCTTGCTCCATTGTTCCGTAGAACGGAGTCTTAGTCATCTTACCCAGGAGGCATGGTTTGCAAGCATCAAATGATTCATAATCAAGTGATTCCAAAAGTCCATCCGCATGGAGTTTCTTCAAGCGCTTTATACCAATATGACCTAAACGGCAGTACCACTAGTATCTTGCACTATCATTATCGACTTTGCATCTTTTGGCATCAATATCATGAATATGTGTATCACTATGATCGATATTCAATAAACCATTCACCTTGGGTGTATGACCACAAAAGGTTTTATTCATGTAAACATAATAACAATTATTCTTTGACTTAAATGAATAACCGTATTGCAATAAACATGATCCAATCATATTATGCTCAACGCAAACACCAAATAACAATTATTTTAGGTTCAACACTAATCCCGAAGGTAAAGGGATTGTGCGATGGTGATCTTATCAACCTTGAAATCATTTCCAACACATATCATCACCTCAACTAGTCTTTGTTCATTTTGTAACTCCTGTTTTGAGTTATTAATCATAGCAACTGAACCAGTATCAAATACCCAGGGGATACTATGAACACTAGTAAAGCACACATCAATAACATGTATATCATATATACTTTTGTTCACTTTGCCATCCTTCTTATCCGCCAAGTATTTGGGGCAGTTTCACTTCCAGTGACCATTTCCTTTGTAGTAGAAGCACTTAGTTTCAGGCTTGGGTCTAGCTTTGGGCTTCTTCATGGGAGTGGAAAGTTGCTTGCCATTCTTCTTGAAGTTCCCTTTCTTTCCCTTGTCCTTTTACTTGAAACTAGTGGTCTTGTCAACCATCAACACTTGATGCTTTTCTTGATTTCTACCTTCGCTGATTTCAGCATCGCGAAGAGCTCGGGAATCGCTTTCATTATCCCTTGCATATTATAGTTCATCACAAGGTTCCAGTAACTTGGTGATAGTGACTAGAGAACTCTGCCAATCACTATCTTATCTGGAATATCAACTCCCACTTGATTCAAGTGATTGTACTACCCAGACATTCTGAGCACATGCTCACTAGCTGAGCTATTCTCCTCCATCTTGTAGGAAAAGTACTTTGTGAGAGGTCTTATACCTCTTGACACGGGCATGAGTCTGAAATACCAATTTCAGCTCTTGGAACATCTCATATGCCCCGTGGCGTTCAAAACCTTTTAAATCCCGGTTCTAAGCCGTTAAAGCATGGTGCACTAAACTATCAAGTAGTCATCATTCCGAGCTTGTCAAACATTCATAACGTCTGCATCTGCTCCTGTAATAGGTCCGCCACGTAGCGGTGCATCGAGGACATAATTCTTCTGTGCAGCAATACGCGAGCTATTGAGCTAGTCTGTATCATTGCTACTATCATCTTTCAACTTAATTTTCTCTAGGAACATATCATAAATAAAACAGGGAAGCCATACGCGGGCTATTGAGCTACAGCATAGATATGCAAATACTATCAGGACTAAGTTCATGATAAATTAAAGTTCAATTAATCATATTACTAAAGAACTCCCACTTAGATAGACATCCCTCTAGTCATCTAAATGATCACGTGATCCATATCAACTAAACCATGTCCGATCATCACGTGAGATGGAGTAGTTTTCAATGGTGAACATCACTATGTTGATCATATCTACTGTATGATTCACGTTCACCTTTCGGTCTCCGTGTTCCGAGGCCATATCTGCATATGTTAGGCTCGTCAAGTTTAACCCGAGTATTCCGCGTGTGCAAAACTATCTTGCACCCATTGTATGTGAACGTAGAGCTTATCACACCCGATCATCACGTGGTGTCTCGGCACGACGAACTGTCGCAACGATGCATACTCAGGGAGAACACTTATACCTTGAAATTTAGTGAGGGGTCATCTTATAATGATACTGCCGTACTAAGAAAAATAAGATGCATAAAGGATAAACATCACATGCAATCAAAATAAGTGATATGATATGGCCATCATCATCTTGTGCCTTTGATCTCCATCTCAAAGCACCGTCATGATCACCATCGTAACCGGCTTGACACCTTGATCTCCATCGAAGCATCATTGTCGTCTCACGAACTAGCTACTACGACTATCGCTACCGCTTAGTGATAAAGTAAAGCAATTACATGGCGATTGCATTTCATACAATAAAGCGACAACCATACTACTCCTGCCAGTTGCTGATAACTATTACAAAACATGATCATCTCATACAACAATTTATATATCATCACGTCTTGACAATATCACATCACAGAAAGCCCTGCAAAAACAAGTTAGACATCCTCTACTTTGTTGTCGCAAGTTTTATGTGGCTGCTACGGGCTTCTAGCGAGAACCGTTCTTACCTACGCATCAAAACCACAATAATTTTTCGTCAAGTGTGCTATTTTAACCTTCAAGAAGGACCGGGCGTAGTCAAACTCGATTGAACTAAAGTTGGAGAAACAGACACCCGCTAGCCACCTGTGTGCGAATCACGTTGGTAGAAACAGTCTCATGAATGCGGTCATGTAAGGTTGGTCCGGGCCGCTTCATCCAACAATACCGCCAAATCAAAGTAAGACGTTGCTGGTAAGCAGTATGACTATTATCGCCCACAAATCATTGTGTTCTACTCATCCATATAACATCTATGCATAGACTAGTATTTCAAAAATATTACCTACGATCACGCAAGATCTATCTAGGAGATGCATAGCAGTGAGAGGGGAGAGTGTGTCTACGTACACTCGTAGACCGAAAGCGGAAGCGTTTAGTAACGCTGTAGATATAGTCGAACGTCTTCGCGATCCAACCGATCCAAGTACCGAACGCACGACACCTCCAGGATCAGCACACGTTCAGCTCAATGATGTCCCTCGAACTCTTGATCTAGTTGAGGCCAAGGGAGAGTTCCGTCAGCACGACGGTGTGGTGACGATGATGATGAAGTTACCGACGCAGGGCTTCGCCTATGCACTACAACGATATGACCGAGGTATGTAACTGTGGAGGGGGGCACCGCACACGGCTAAAAGATCAACTTGTGTGTCTTTGGGGTGGCCCTGCCTCCGTATATAAAGGGGGGAGAGGGAGAGGTAGCCGGCCCTAGGAGGGTGCGCCAAGGTGTGGAGTCCTACTAGGACTCCCTAGTCCTAGTAGGATTCCACCTCCCACACGGAGTAGGAAAGGGGGAAGAGAGAAGGAGAAGGAAAGGGGGGGCGGACTAACTCATTAGTCACATTGCTTGCAAGGCTTATAGTGATGTGCATTACCGAGAGGGCCCAGAGATACCTCTCCAACATTGGGAGTGACAAATCCTAATCTCGATCCATGCCAACTCAACAAACACCATCTTTATAATCACCCAGTTATGTTGTGACATTTGATAGCACACTAAGTGTTCCTCCGACATTCAAGAGTTGCATAATCTCATAGCCATAGGAACATGTAGAAGTCATGAATAAAGCAATAGCAATAAACTAAATGATCATAGTGCTAAGCTAATGGATGGGTCTTGTCCATCACATCATTCTCGTAATGATGTGATCCCATTCATCAAATGACAACACATGTCTATGGTCAGGAAACTTAAGCATCTTTGATTAACGAGCTAGTCTAGTAGAGGCATACTAGGGACACTTTGTTTTGTCTATGTACTCACACATGTATCAAGTTTCTGGTTAATACAATTCTAGCATGAATAATTAACATTTATCATGATATAAGAAAATATAAATAACAACATTATTATTGCCTCTAGGGCATATTTCCTTCATATACCATAAGTTTCTTGAAAACTAACAAACTATGCTTTCAGTCACCAAACAATTGTAATTCATCTTATTTCCAGGAAGGGTCTATGTAAGAGCTTTGATTTAGCAAATTCCACATACTAAACTATCATATAGTCTTCCATGAATGGTAACACTAAAAACATATTTTTAGAACAAATAACATCCGTCGAACGCAGAGAAAGATAGGGGCTTAATGTTTCGCCTCCCAACTTACCTATAATATAGATAATTGTCCACAATAATAATTCATGATCAAATATATTTGAATGGCCATATAAGCTTGGATATTTCCCCACCACATGATGCATGCCAACTAAAGAATAACTAAGGTTGAAATAAGAAGGAATATTATTGACTCTTGAATAAAAGAAAATACATGAAATTAAAAGATAGGCCCTTCATGGAGGGAAGCAGAGGTTGCCATGAGTTTTCTAATTTTGGATGTGCAAACCCTTAATGCAAAGGAACGTCATGCTATATGGCCCTTTCTGATAGCAACCTTTATTACACTGTCTGTCGCTTTTATTTCTTTACCATCACAAGTTCGTACAACACTTATTTTCCTAGATTGGTTAGGTGTCGCTTGGGAGCTTCCAAAAAGATTATGGAGTTGAACCAAGAAGTTTGTAAGGGCGAGGAGATCGCATGCTTCATGAAGATCTACCCGAGTGAGGCAAGTCCTTCATGGGCGATGGCCATGGTGGGACAGACAAGGTTGCTTCTTCGTGGACCCTTCGTGGGTGGAGCCCTCCATGGACTCGCACAACCGTTACCAGTTGTGGGTTGAAGTCTCCATCAACATGGATGTACGATAGCACCACCTATCGGAACCACGCCAAAAATCTCCGAGTGTTCATTGCGTTTGCACACTCCAATCCCATCCCTTTATGATGAGGACATCAATACCCTTGTTACACCGACAACCCCTCCTGCTGTACATACTGGACCAATTACTAGAGCTCGCGCATGCCAATTGAATCATCAGGTACTTTCGTTTCTTGGTAACGATTCTAATGTTCATGAGAATATGATGCTGCCTAAATTGGATACATTTGTTTTGCTTACAAATGAAGGGCCTAGCTTGGACAAGAAAGATGAACCTTGGAGCAAGTTCAAGCATGGAGATGATGGCATGCGCAAGGGGAACAAGAACGGAGTTACAAGTGATGATTCCAGGACTTTGAAGCCACCATAATGAGTGCATGAAGCCTTGGACAAAATATACAAGATGCCACTTCATAAATTTCGTCCAGAGGCTATTCTTGGTGCTGCGTCACCTTATTTTTGGGCCAGGCCCATGTAATTGCGAAATACTTGATTATAGGCAGTTTTTAGAGTTCGTATGTGTGGGGAAACAAGAGTTAGGGTTGGTTTCGGACTCCTCCTCCAAGGGCCACGAAATTCCCCCTCTCTTCTCCATATATACAACCCTTAGGGCATCATTTAGACTTTGGGTTTTGTTTAGATTAAAAGTTCGCCATAGCTGCAACTTCGCGTACTTCGTTTGTGTCCAACGACCAGACCAAGACGTCACAGAAGCCCACCTTCATTAATAAAGCTTTCCTCTTTTATTCGCAATATCCAGATTGCAATATCAGTTTCTTGCTTGTTCTTTGTTTGCTCGCAGGAAATAGACCCTCGTGGTCAGGTTGATCGTGCTCCGGCGTGGTCAATAATCCTTGGAAGTTGGTTTAGCGATTGCTAAGGTGGGACGTCTTCGCACGTTCGTAGTCGGATCGTCAAAGTCGACTCCCACAGAAAACAATATCTATCTCATCGAAACATCGGGACACCCTCGCCTCTATCAAGTGGTATCAGATTTCCAGGTTGTTCGATGAGATTTTAGAGTTTTTTGTAGTTTAGATCGAGTCTGTTCTTCATACCTACAGTCCATGAAAAAAGCCAAAAAATATTAGGGTTAGTTCATCATATCCGAACCAATCTGAGCCTTTGCATAGTCTTTTCAGTATTTTGCTTTGTTGAATTTGCGGTTGCATCGTCGTGTCTAGTTGCTAGTCTTAGAGTCTAGTCTTTTAGAGTTTCGAGTTCTGGTCATAAGTTGTCACGCCGCCGCCGCACCATCATCATCGCCCCTGCCACCACCACCGCTTATTCGCCATCAATCCGTCTCCATATACCATCACCAATCCGTATCCATATACCACCACCAATCTGTATCCATAGACCACCACCAATCCGTATCCATATACCACCACCGCTGCCATATCCTACCACCATATATCCACCACCAATCCGAGTTCCTTTCATATTAGGTTTGTTTTTGAGATCCATATAATTTCCATTTCGTGTTTCCTTGCTTGAGTAGGTTTCAGAAAAAAAAAGAGTTTGGAGACCCCTGGGCAGTTTTTCGGCCAAAATTTTCACACGCAAAAATATTTTTCCCTATCCTATTTTTAGGCTTTTCTGAGTCTTTTGAGCCACGTGCCATCGTAGTGATTTTTTGTCGCACTTTTTCGTCGTCGCTGCCCTGATTTTCAAAAAAAGAAGTCAAAAAAAATTCGTGCCCATCCTGCGAGTTTAACGAGGGAAGATTTTTGAGCCACTCGCCATTATAGTGATTTTTCGCAAAAAAATAGCGCAAAAAATAGGAGCGCCAAAAAAACAGAGTGAAAAAAAGTTCCAGAGTGTGCTTTTCCCTTGTTTACGTGCAGCACTGTGATTTTGTTAGTGTTCTAGGCTTGCGTCTCTAGCACGGTCTAGCCTAGGACCAGCACAATACCGTCGTTGAGCGTTTATTCAACTTTGCATCTCTGAATTGGTTATTGCTAACCCTTTTTGCTACCATATTATAAGCCTTCCCAGCTCCACATACATCTACGTCGTGCGTTTGATTTTCCCTGGTAATCGCTCTTTCCAAGCTTTGAGAGTTTTGACTACGACGGTTGCCGATCGCCGCCTGCTGCTGGGTAAGAACTGGTAAGAATTTGAGATTTGCTTGGCGGATTTGTGACACCTACCACCACCTCTTGTTAGTAGCCTGTAGGATCATCTTCTTGTGTGTTTCTATTGCTGCTAACCATGGCAGGATCACAAGCTGACGAGACTGACTGGGAGAGCATGACAAATAAGGAGTTGCATGATAAATTTCAGCAAATGATGAGTGGACAGGTGCAGTATGTGCTAAACAGATTTGAAGAGGCCATGGAGAAGATAGATGGCATGGAGAAGACGTTCGAAACAAAGCTCGATAACAAGTTTAATGAATTGCTCGCGCGTCTTCCACCAGCACCACCGGCTGCACCTAACGCACCTCTACAACAACAACAACGACTACCTCCACGTCGCGAAACAGCCCTCCGCCGAGCGAGCCGTGTCCCTCTTGCGCCTGGCCAAACTGTTGGTGCTGCTGTTGATACTTCTATGGCTCCTGCTGCTGATGAGCAGGAGGATGATTATGCAGGAGAGTACGAGGATGAGGTTGAACAAAATCAGAACAACATGCAACCACCATCACCACCACCACTAGGTCGTCCTCAGGTATATCATCGCAATGGTAGGGCTGCACCACCATATGAGGTACGATATCATGACCATCTTCCTAAACTGAAATTGAATATTCCACCATTTGAGGGTAGATATGTTCCTTATATATATCTTACTTGGGAGTTAGAAACTGAACAACATTTTACATGTTTACAATATCCTGAGGAGAGACGTGTTCCTGCTGCTGTTTGTGCTTTCACTAGCTTCGAATGTGTTTGGTGGTCTGAACATTGTAGATTATATCCTATTCCAACTACTTGGGCTGCTTTGAAAACTGCTATGCGTACTCGTTCGGTTCCACCATATTATCAACGTGAATTACTTCAAAAATTACAGAGTTTAAGACAAGGAAAAAATTCTGTAGAAGAAAATTACTAGGAATTACAAACTGGCATGATTAGATGTGGTATTGTTGAGGAGAATGAGGCTATGCTTGCACGTTTTATGGGTGGATTAAATAGAGAGATTCAGACCATTCTAGAGTATAAGGAGTATACTAATATCACTCATTTATTCCATCTTGCTTGTAGAGCTGAACGTGAAGTGCGGGATCGACAGGCATTGGCGCGAACTGATTTTTCTATAGGTCGATCTTCATCATGGACACCATGTGCATCCCCTACTTCCACTACACTAGCACCTCCATCAGGTGCAACCTCCAGCCATGATACAAAAAAGCAGGCACAACCACCACTATCTGCCAAGAGCACACCTGTCGGGCCTGCGCAGAGCTCTTCTTCTTCCATGGTATCAACAGGGCACACAAGTGATATTATTTGTCGTCGTTGTAAGGGAAGAGGACATTTTGCGAGAGAATGCAAATCTCAGCGTGTGATGATTTCTACTGAGGATGGTGGGTATGAGTCCGCTAGTGACTATGATGAGGAGACTTTGGCTCTTATTACACATGAAGAACACGGTGGAGATGATTCTGATCATGAGACACAATACATGGCTGCTGAAGATGCTGACAGGTATGAATGTTTAGTTACTCAACGTGTTTTGAGTGTGCAGGTTACGCAAGTTGAGCAAAATCAGAGGCATAATTTGTTCCATACAAAGGGAGTTGTGAAGGAACGTTCTGTTCGTGTCATCATAGATGGAGGGAGCTGCAACAACTTGGCTAGCATGGAGATGGTGGAGGAGCTATCTCCCACCACAAGACCACATCCACATCCTTACTACATCCAATGGTTCAACAATAGCGGCAAGGTTAAGGTAACATGTACTGTTTGTGTGCATTTTAGTATCTCTACATATGCTGATTATGTTGATTGTGATGTGGTACCCATGCAAGCATGTTCCTTATTACTTGGTAGACCATGGCAATTTGATAAAAATTATGTACACCATGGTAGAAATAATCAGTATACTCTTGTTCATAAGGATAGCCATATTACTTTGCTTCCTATGACTCCTGAATCCATTTTGAAAGATGATATTAATAGAGCTAATATAGCAAAACAGGAGAAAAATAAGAGTGAAAATCAGATTGTGGCAAAAGAATTTGAGCAACAAATGAAACCTAATAATCAACCATCTAGTGTTGCTTCTGAAATTAAATTGAAAAGTGCATGTTTACTTGCCACAAAAATCTGATATTGATGAGCTAGATTTCAGCAAATCTGTTTGCTATGCTTTTGTGTGCAAAGAGGCATTATTTTCATTCAAGGACGTGCCTTCCTCTTTGCCCCTACTGTCACTAACATTTTGCAGGAGTTCGCTGACGTCTTCCCACAAGACGTGCCACCGGGATTACCACCTATTCAAGGGATTGAGCATCAAATTGACTTAATTCCCGGTGCATCGCTACCCAATCGTGCACCATACCGTACCAATCCAAAGTATTCGAAGGAGATTATGTGTCAAGTACAGGAGCTGCTCGACAAAGGTTACATACGTGAATCTCTTAGTCCTTGTGCTGTTCCTATTATACTAGTGCCTAAAAAGGATGGTACGTCACGTATGTGTGTTGATTGCAGAGGCATTAATAATATTACTATTCGTTATCGTCATCCTATTCCTAGGCTAGATGATATGCTTGATGAATTGAGTGGCTCTACAATTTTCTCCAAAGTTGATTTGCATAGTGGATACCATCAAATTCGTATGAAATTGGGAGATGAATGGAAAACAACATTTAAAAGTTTGGTTTATATGAGTGGTTAGTCATGCCTTTTGGGTTAACTAATGCACCTATTACTTTCATGAGACTAATGAATGAAGTTTTACGTGATTTTATTGGACGATTTGTGGTAGTCTATTTTGATGATATACTGATTTATAGCAGATCTTCGGAGGAACATTTGAAACATTTACGTGATGTTTTTATTGCTCTATGTGATGCATGTTTGTTTGGTAACCTTGGGAAGTGCACCTTCTGCACCGACCGAGTATCTTTTCTTGGCTATGTTGTTACTCCACAGGGAATTGAAGTTGATAAAGCCAAGGTTGAAGCTATTGAGAGTTGGTCGCAGCCCAAAATGGTCACACAAGTGAGGAGTTTTCTTGGCCTCGCTGGATTCTATATGCGTTTTGTGAGAGATTTCAGCACCATTGTTGCACCTCTCAATGAGCTTACAAAGAAGGATGTTCCTTTTGTTTGGGTACCGCACAGGAAGAAGCCTTCACGGTATTGAAAGATAAGTTGACACATGCTCCTTTACTCCAACTTCCTGATTTTAATAAGACTTTTGAGCTTGAATGTTATGCTAGTGGAGTTGGATTAGGAGGTGTGTTATTACAAGATGGCAAACCTGTTGCATACTTTTCTGAAAAATTGAGTGGGCCTAGTCTGAATTATTCTACTTATGATAAAGAATTATATGCTCTTGTTCGGACTTTAGAGACATGGCAACATTATTTATGGCCCAAAGAATTTTTTATACATTCTGATCATGAATCTTTGAAACATATTAAAAGTCAAGCTAAACTGAATCGTAGACATGCTAAATGGGTTGAATTCATTGAGACTTTCCCTTATGCTATTAAGAACAAGAAGGGTAAAGAAAATGTTATTGCTGATGCATTGTCTCGTCGCTATACTATGCTTTCACAACTTGATTTAAAAAAATATTTGGTTTGGAGACCATCAAAGATCAATATGTGCATGATGCTGATTTTAAAGATGTAATGCAGAATTGTAAAGAAGGAAGAACGTGGAACAAGTTTGTCATTAATGATGGATTTCTGTTCTGTGCTAACAAGCTATGCATTCCAGCTAGCTCCGTTCATATTTTGTTGTTGCAGGAGGCGCATGGAGGAGGACTAATGGGACACTTTGGCATGAAGAAGACGGAGGACGTACTTGCTACACATTTCTTTTGGCCAAAGATGAGACGGGATGTTGAGCGTTTTGTTGCTCGCTGCACTACATGTCAAAAAGCTAAGTCATGACTCAATCCTCATGGTTTATATATGCCTTTGCCTCTACCTAGTGTTCCTTGGGAGGATATATCTATGTACTTTGTTTTAGGTTTACCTCGAACAAACAAGGGGAGGGATAGCATATTTGTTGTCGTGGATAGGTTCTCGAAAATGGCACACTTTATACCATGTCATAAAAGCAATGATGCTGTTAATGTTGCTGATTTGTTCTTTCGTGAAATTATTCGCTTGCATGGTGTGCCAAATACTATTGTTTCAGATCGTGACACTAAATTTCCTAGCCACTATTGGAGATTTTTATGGGCTAAGTTGGGGACTAAACTACTTTTTACTACTACTTGCCACCCCCAAACTGATGGACAAACTGAAGTAGTCAATAGAACATTGTCTACTATGCTTAGGGCTGTTTTGAAGAATAATAAGAAAATGTGGGAAGAATGCTTGCCTCATATTGAATTTGCTTATAATCGTTCATTGCATTCTACTACTAAGATGTGCACCTCGTGCACCTATTGATTTGTTGCCTCTTCCATCAGTGGAGAAGCTTAATTTGGATGCTAAAGAACGTGCTGAATTGATTTTAAAATTGCATGAGTTAACTAAGGAAAACATTGAGCGTATGAATGCTAAATATAAACTTGCTGGAGATAAGGGTAGAAAACATGTTGTGTTTGCACCTCGAGATCTTATTTGGTTATATTTGCGTAAGGATAGATTTCCTAATTTGCGTAAATCAAAGCTAATGCCACGTGCTAATGGTCCTTTTAAGGTTCTAGAGAAAATAAATGATAATGCATATAAACTTGAGCTGCCTGCAGATTTTGGGGTTAGTTCCACTTTTAACATTGCACATTTGAAGCCTTATTTGGGTGAGGAAGATGAGCTTTCATCGAGGACGACTTCATTTCAACAAGGGGAGGATGATGAGGACATCAATACCATTGTTACACCCACAGCCCCTGCTGCTATACATACTGGACCAATTACTAGAGCTCACACACGCCAATTGAATTATCAGGTACTTCTGTTTCTTGGTAACGATTCTAATGTTCATGAGAATATGATGCTGCCTAAATTGGATACATTTGTTTTGCTTACAAATGAAGGGCCTAGCTTGGACAAGAAAGATGAACCTTGGAGCAAGTTCAAGCATGGAGATGATGGCATGCGCAAGGGGAACAAGAACGGAGTTACAGGTGACGATTCCAGGACTTTGAAGCCACCATAATGAGTGCATGAAGCCTTGGACGAAATATACAAGATGCCACTTCATAAATTTCGTCTAGAGGCTATTCTAGGTGCTGCATCACCTTATTTTTGGGCCAAGCCCATTTAATTTCGAAATACTTGATTATAGGCAGTTTTTAGAGTCCGTATGTATGGGGAAACAAGAGTTAGGGTTGGTTTCGGACCCCTCCTCCAAGGGCCACAAAATTCCCCTCTCTCTCCTCCATATATACAGCCCTTAGGGCATCGTTTAGACTTTGGGTTTCGTTTAGATTAAAAGTTCGCCAAAGCTGCAACTTTGAGTACTTCGTTTGTGTCCAACGACCAGACCAAAACATCACAGAACCCCACCTTAATTAATAAAACTTTCCTCTTTTATTCACAATATCCAGATTGCAATCTCAGTTTCTTTCTTGTTCTTCGTTTTCTCACAGGAAATAGACCCTCGTGGTCAGGTTGATCATGCTCCGGCGTGGTCAATAACCCTTGGAAGTTGGTTTAGCGATTGCTAAGGCGCGACGTCTTGGCACGTTCGTAGTCGGATTGTGAAGGTCGACTCCCACAGAAAACGATATCTATCTCATCGAAACATCCAGACACCTTCGCCTCTATCACTTTACTTTCTTGCAATTAGCATGCTTTACTCTTTCCGCTTGCTTGACATGTATTGTGTGTGCTTAAACTTGTGCTAAAACTACACCTTAACTGGAAGAACTTAAAATTTTCCACTTTTACTTGGTGAGGGTCTAATCACCCCCCTCTAGACCCCTCTTCTCAAATCTTTCAAAAACCAATCTATATCATCAATCAACCCAAAAGACAAAAGAAGTCTACTCAAAACATCATATGATGGCAACACATCATTGGATCATAATATGTGGCTTAAAGCACTATGTTCAAGAAGGGGATTATTGCAGGGTGCGGGAGAGTGGATCGCCGAAAAGAGATGAGGAAGGTGATGAATATGGTGATGTTGATGAAGATGATCATCGCGGCGATGATTCCCCCGGTGGCACTCCGACGACACCGAGAGAGGGAGGGAGAGAGTCTGCCCCTTGTGCTTCCTCCTCCATGGCCTCCCCCTAGACGGGGAGAGGTTCTCCCTCTGTTCCTTGGCCTCCATGATGATGATGGCCCCCTCCGGCTTCCTCCTCCATGGCCTTTGGTTATGATGGCTCCCTCCGGCAGGGTACCGGAGAGGGCCTAGATTGATTTTTTGTGGCTACAGAGGCTTGCGGGGGTCACACTTCTGATCTAGGGTTATTTTTGGAGGTTTCTATATTTATAAGAATTTTTGGCATCAGTCTCACATCAAGGGGGTGCCCAAGGGGTCCACAAGCCCGGAGCACCCTCACTAGGGGGTAGGGCGTGCCTAGAGGGCTTGCGACCTCCTCGTCCACTTCCTGGCCCACCTCTTGTGCTTCGGGGGTCTCTTTTGGTCCATAAAAAATCACCGTAAATTTTTAGCCGATTCCGAGAACTTTTATTTCTGCACAAAAAATGACACTACGGTAGTTCTGCTGAAAACAACGTCAGTCCGGGTTAGTTCTAAACTTATAATCAAATCAGACCATATAAAATTTTAGACGTATCAACATCCCCAAGCTTCATAAATTATGAAGTTTGAATGCTTCATAAATTATAAATACGTTGGAGACGTATCAGCATCCCCAAGCTTAATTCCTGCTCGTCCTTGAGTAGGTAAGTGATAAAAGTAATAATTTATGAAGTGTGAATGCTAGCATAGTGCATAAATTTGATCAATGATAGTTCCAAACACTTCTTCTAGCATCATCATATATCATAAACAGTAGCTCATCTCAAAAAACTTCTCATGATCAAGTAACAAGCTATTCACATGTTAAAGTATATATTGTTGGGGAACGCAGTATTTCAAAAAATTTACCTACGATCACGCAAGATCTATCTAGGAGATGCATAGCAACGAGAGGGGCGAGTGTGTCTACGTACCCTCATAGACCGAAAGCGGAAGCGTTTAGTAACGCGGTTGATGTAGTCGAACGTCTTCGCGATCCAAACGATCCAAGTAACGAACGCACGACACCTCCTGCCCAAGGGGGGGGCACCAGCCCCTTGCGGGCTGGTGTGCTTCCCTCTTATGACCCATAAGGCCCATAACTTCTCCCGGGGGGTTCCGGTAACCTCCCGCTACTCCGAAAAAATGCCCGAACCACTCGGAACCATTCCGATGTCCAAATGCAACCTTCCAATATACGAATCTTCACCTCTTGACCATTTCGAGACTCCTTGTCATGTCCGTGATCTCATCCGGGACTCCGAACAAGCTACGGTCATCAAATCACATAACTCATAATACAAATCTTCATCAAACATTAAGTGTGCGGACCCTACGGGTTCGAGAACTATGTAGACATGACCGAGACACATCTCTGGTCAATAACCAATAGCGGAACCTAGATGCTCATATTGGCTCCTACATATTCTACGAAGATCTTTATCGGTCAAACCGCATAACAATATACGTTGTTCCCTTTGTCATCGGTATGTTAGTTGCCCGAGACTCGATCGTCGGTATCATCATACCTAGTTCAATCTCATTACCGGCAAGTCTCTTTACTCGTTCCGTAATGTATCATCCCGTGACTAACTCATTAGTCACATTGCTTGCAAGGCTTATAGTGATGTGCATTACCGAGAGGGCCCAGAGATACCTCTCCAACATTGGGAGTGACAAATCCTAATCTCGATCCATGCCAACTCAACAAACACCATCTTTATAATCACCCAGTTATGTTGTGACATTTGATAGCACACTAAGTGTTCCTCCGACATTCAAGAGTTGCATAATCTCATAGCCATAGGAACATGTAGAAGTCATGAATAAAGCAATAGCAATAAACTAAATGATCATAGTGCTAAGCTAATGGATGGGTCTTGTCCATCACATCATTCTCGTAATGATGTGATCCCATTCATCAAATGACAACACATGTCTATGGTCAGGAAACTTAAGCATCTTTGATTAACGAGCTAGTCTAGTAGAGGCATACTAGGGACACTTTGTTTTGTCTATGTACTCACACATGTATCAAGTTTCTGGTTAATACAATTCTAGCATGAATAATTAACATTTATCATGATATAAGGAAATATAAATAACAACTTTATTATTGCCTCTAGGGCATATTTCCTTCATATACCATAAGTTTCTTGAAAACTAACAAACTATGCTTTCAGTCACCAAACAACTGTAATTCATCTTATTTCCAGGAAGGATCTATGTAAGAGCTTTGATTTAGCAAATTCCACATACTAAACTTTCATATAGCCTTCCATGATTGGTAACACTGAAAGCATATTTTTAGAACAAATAGCATCCGTCGAACGCAGAGAAAGATATGGGCTTAATGTTTCGCCTCCCAACTTACCTATAATATAGATAATTGTCCACAATAATAAGTCATGATCAAATATATTTGAATGGCCATATAAGCTTGGATCTTTCCCCACCACATGATGCATGCCAACTTGTTGGGGATATTACTACTGGAGGTAAACCGGCCTTATGTAGCCAGGTTGACTCCTTGAAGATTAGAAGCCCGTAAAGATGCAAGGATGATGGAGCTTCATGGAGGCCCAAGGCCCGAAGGCGGGTTAAAGCCTGTAAATGTAAACCGGCTTAGTCATGTAATTTGTATTGTAAGATAGGAACGATAAAGACCGAACTGGATATGTTTATGATCCGGCTTCGGGACTCTGTAAACCGGCGGGCGTCAACCTATGTATATAAAGGGACGACCCGGCAGCGGTTTAGGGATAGACAACAACTCGAGAGCCAGACAAAGCGGATTCGCTCCCTGGCCTTCGAAACCCTAGCAATACCAATCACAACTAAACGTAGGCTTTTACCTTCCTCGAAGGGGCCGAACTAGTATAAAATTCCCCATGTCCCCTTGTCCGGTTTAACCCCTTAAAGCTAACTCATAGCGATGGCTCCACAACTAAGTCCTTTCACAAGGACATCTGCTATGACAAACCCACGATAGTTGGCGCCCATCGTGGGGCTATCGCATGATGGTTTTGAGTTCTTGAAGGGCAGCTTCGATGGACTTAAGGGATACGCTGTGGGCCGGATGACGAAGAGTCGTCGCGGCAAGCTCTACATCGACAACGCAGGATGGGGTCCCGAGGCCGATTCAATCGAATACGGGTACCGGGTCCCCTTTGGTGGGATTCACGTCTTCGTCGGCAAGATCGGCGAACCGACCCCTGAGCCGGACATCTGCACCGACATCATCGAAATGGCTCGGCGTGCAAGTCCTTCGCCGGTTCAGCCCGAGGCAAGGCATGTTTTCGTGGGTGTCATCCATGGATCGAGGTACGAGGATGGACCGGTGTCCGATGGAGAGACTGTGGTCTGTTCTGATGACGATTCTTCTGGAGAGACCAAATCACTTTACGAGTTGCAGGACGGCCAGATTGATGGAGGATCCGAGGGCAACAGTATTCCGGATTCCCCCGATCTACCAAACCGGGCCGCCATCTTCATGGCCGGCACACAATCGGTGCCTCATTCATCTACCGCCGCAGCAATGCTCTCCGGTTCAACAACGGCCACACCAGCAGGGGCAGGAAGCTCGGCGCCGCCTCCGACCCAAGTCCTGTCTGATTTGTTCGACGCTTTGGCAACACTGATGGCCGTGGAGGTGGATGCAGCAGCCAGGGATCAGCACAATGCGGAGATTGCAAAGGTAAAAGATCATATAGCCCAGGCTAAAGCGGACCTGGCAATAGAGAATGCTAGGATGGCTACAGAGCGGGCTGAATTGGAAGCACAGGCCTACCGGATTAGACTGGATCAGAATGCTTCAGAGGAAGTCATGAGAAGAAGGTATCGATCACGTCTCCCATCAGTTTATGAGCCGCAGAATCTCTTCAACACACCAGGAGCAGGAGCTGGTAGCCAACCCACACTAAACCGGGCGGGGGCGCCGGGAACAGGAGGACCGGTTCAACCGCGCACGACGGACCCGCCTCGCCAGAACAACGTTGTGCCACAGTATGTACCAACACCGCCCGGGCATTATTCCAACCCGTTGGACAACATTGTGGCCGCCGCTTCACGCCTGGCGGCCCTCCCAACCGACGGCGAGTCACCAGTTGTAGTGGAAGCACGTCGGGCCAGGGATCTCCTTCAAACAGCACTAAATCAACAGCAGGCGTATTCACACAGTCGTGAGAGGATTCATTCCACTCCCTGTCCAAGCCGGAGCTATAGCAGACACATGGAGGACGAACCGGCCGTGTCCAGTAGTGCACGTCGCCGAAATTCACCACGAGGGAACAACCCGGCCGGGGGAGGCGTTAATGCGCAAGATGTTGTGGACCATGGCCGTGCACGTCGGGAGGCCGAGTTGGCGGTTCGACATGGAGCACGACAGCATACTTCGGTTCACCCCACGGCCTCCGTGGAGCCAGGAGTGACGTTCAGTTCCTTAGGGGTGTCGTGTCTAACCCCCACTTTGCGTAATGTGAGACTGCCCAAGGATTTCAAGGGACATCATAAGGTACCAAATTACACCGCCGATTTGCAACCAGAGGCGTGGGTGGAGAGCTATGAGATGGCAATGGAGATGTTAGATGTGGATGAGGCAGTGTGTGCTAAATATTTAACAATGATGTTGGAAGGAACAGCTCGCACTTGGTTGAAGAGCTTGCCGACCAACTCTGTTGGATCATGGGCCGAATTGAAGCATCGGTTTATCCAGAACTTCAAGGATACGTGTAAGCAGCCGATGTCAATCGTGGATCTGGCCGCTTATGTCCAAGAGGAAGGGGAGTCCATGACCCATTGGGTCAAACGGGTCTCAGCAATTTTGCATTCATCAGATCGTATCAATGCAAACACTGTAGTGTTAACATTAGAGGGCAATTGTCATTTCAAATCGCTAAAACAGAAATTGGGAAGGCTCAAACGTCATTGCAATGATATGTCAACACTCATGGCCGCTTTGGTTAAATACGCCGATTCAGATAATACCAAGGATACGGATTCAGAGGAGGACAAACTGGAGAAAGGTAAGAAGAACGGCAATGCCAAGGGTCAACAGCATAATCCGGCAGGCCATGGAAATGGTGGTAAGCACAAGGCCGATAGTAGCTTGGACTTTGTTGCAAATACCAACGCGCAGGAGAATGGCCAGCACCGTAAGGGAAAGCACCCCCAGAGGGGTGGAGGTTCAGGCCCCAATTTAGAGCGCTTCTTAAATCAGCCCTGTCCAAAGCATGGATCGAAGGATAAGCCGGCATCACATCTTTGGAAGGACTGTTATATCATGCAGGATTTCAAGAATTCCAATATTTTCCAATATGACAACAACCCGCCCGGCGGTTCAGGAGGAGGTTTCCACGGGCCGGGTTACGGAGGTGGTGGTTCCGGTTCAGGATTTCTAGGCAACCAAACCAGACACGTCAATCAAGGGCACCAAGGTAACTAGGGAGGTTACAACCATCAGGGGAATCAGCAGCAGCAGCAGCAGTCGGGTTATCAGAGCAATCCCAAACAGCTGAACAACGGGCAATATCATGTCTTCACTACTAGTTTGTGCAAACATGATCAAAAGCTTCACAAAAGGGCAGTAAACTCTGTTGAGCCAGCAGTACCTCAGTATTTACGCTGGTCTGAGCAACCTATTTTGTGGAGTAGAGATGATCACCCACCCCGGGTTGATAATCCAGGTCACTTGGCCCTGGTGGTAGCCCCTCAAATTGGGGGATACAAGTTTACTAAAGTGCTCATGGATGGGGGTAGTAGTATCAATATTTTGTATTATGATATATTCCGCCGTATGGGGTTGACAGATAAGGATCTTAAACCGTCAAATATGGTCTTTCATGGTGTGGTGCCTGGTAAGTCTGCATATCCTGTTGGCAAGATAGCTTTGGAGGTAGCTTTTGGAGATGACTATGATTCAAGGTCAGAAACATTGACATTTGAGGTGGTAAAGATCAAAAGTCTGTACCACGCCTTGTTTGGGCGGCTGGCTTATGCTAAGTTTATGGCAAGGCCATGTTATGTTTATCTACAGCTTAAGATGCCAGGTCATAAAGGGACTATCACAGTACATGGAAGTAGAAAGATTTCTTTGGAGTGTGAAGAAGGTGATGCGGCTTATGCTGAGTCGGTTTGTGCCATGGAGGAGTTGAAATTATATAAGGAGCAAGTTGATTCGGCAGACATGACCTCTTTGAAAAATCCAACTACAGAACATGATCCAGCGTTGAAGTTAAAATCGGCTACAGAAACTAAGATGGTTGACTTTGTTCCTGGCGATTCATCCAAACAGTTCAGCATCAACACTAACCTGGATCCCAAATAGGAAAGCGCGCTCATCGAGCTCATCCATGAGAATCGGGACATCTTTGCATGGAAACCTTCTGACATGCTAGGTGTACCAAGGGAACTCGCTGAGCACACACTCAACATTGATTCTAAGTTTAAACTGGTCCGGCAGTTCCTCCGCCGTTTCAATGAAGAGAGACGTAAGGCTATAGGTGAAGAGGTAGCCCATCTGTTGGCCGCAGGGTTTATTGTCAAAGTTTTTCATCTAGAGTGGTTAGCTAATCCGGTGCTGGTTCTTAAGAAAAACGGCACTTGGCGCATGTGTGTGGACTACACAGATTTAAACAAGGCCTTTGGAGCCTTCTGCTATGTTTCCATGCCTTTTGGACTCAAGAGTGCCCAGGCAACTTACCAGCAATGTTTTCAGAATTGCCTTCATAAACAAATTGGGCGCAATGTTCATGCATATGTGGATGATATTGTGGTCAAATCTAGAAAGGAGGAGACATTGATAGATGATCTACGAGAAACCTTTGACAATCTTCGGGTTTACAAGATGATGCTCAATCCAGAGAAGTGTGTCTTCGGTGTCCCGGCAGGCAAGCTCTTAGGCTTTATGGTATCAAACAGAGGCATTGAGGCTAATCCGGAAAAGATTACGGCCTTGAGCCGGTTTATCAGTTGCCTTGGAGAGAAGGCCATCCCTTTATATTAGATGCTCAAGAAAACAGATAACTTTGTATGGAGCGAGAGATAAAGCATTCGAGGATCTGAAGAGGCAGCTAGCTGAACCGCTCGTGCTTGCAGCGCCGATCGATAAAGAGCCATTATTATTATAGGTGGATGCTAATGCCCGGGCTGTTAGCATAGCCATTGTGGTAGAGCGCAAGGAGCTTGGCAAGGAATATCCGATTCAACGGCCGGTTTATTATATCAGCGAGGTGCTCATTGAGTCAAAGTAGATGTATCCGCATTGGTAGAAGCTGGTGGATGGGGTATTTATGGCGAGCCGGAAGCTTAAACATTATTTTTAGGGCCATCCCATCACAGTGGTCAGTTTAGCTCCTCTGGGCGACATCATTCAAAACAGAGAAGCAACTGGCCGGATTGCCAAGTGGGCTATTGAACTTGGACCTCACGGGCTCAAGTACATACCCCGCACATCGATAAAATCCCAGGCACTCGTGGACTTCATTAATGATTGGACGGAGTTGCAGGCACCGGAGGAGAAGCCAGATAATACATATTGGACTATTCATTTTGATGGGTCCAGACAGTTGGAGGGCTCGGGGGCTGGAATCATACTAACTTCCCCACGAGGTGACAAGTTTTGTTATGTCATCCGTTTAATGTTCCCTTGTACTAACAATGCAGCTGAATATGAGGCTTTGCTCCACGGTCTTCGAATGGCTAAGGAGATGAATTTGAGCCGGGTTAAGTGCTTCGGCGATTCAGATCTAGTGGCTCGGCAGGTGTCTGGCACTTGGGATTCTAAGGACCCACTCATGGTTGCATATCGGCGAGAGGTGGACGCAGTGGCTGGTCACTTTAAAGGTTATCAGGTGGACCATATAGACCGGCGGAAGAATGAAGCGGCGGACGCTTTAAGTCGTCTTGGTTGCTAGCATAAACCGGTCCCGCCCAATGTCTTTCTTGATGTGTTGCATAATCCGTCAGTCAAAGTGCCAACCGAAGAAGATTTGGCTATTCCTGATCCAGAGGCTCAGTTGGTGGTAGCTCTGCATGCCATACCGGATTGGACGATCCCATATCTGGCTTACATGAACCGGGGCGAGTTATCGGACGATGAAACATCGGCTCGACAGATAATCTGGCATTCCAAGTCCATGACCATACTCAGCGGGGAGTTACATCATTACAGTGTTTCAGGAGCAATTCAGCGTTGTGTTTCTCCTCAAGAAGGTTGTGAGATTTTGCGAGAAATCCATGAAGGGGATTGCGGTCACCATGCCGGTTCAAAGTCGTTGGTTGCCAAAGCTTTTCGCCACGGTTTTTACTGGTTGACGGTGCATGCTGATGCGGAGGATTTAGTCAAGAGATGTGATGGATGTCAAAAATTTCCCGCCATGCGCACGTTTCGGCTCAAGAGTTGTGGATGATTCCAATTACGTGGTCGTTTGCAACTTGGGGGCTTGATATGGTCGGACCCTTCAAGCGTTCTAAGGACAAAAAGACCCACCTGTTAGTAGCAGTTGATAAATTCACTAAATGGGTGGAGGCAGAGCCAGTTAGCAAGTGTGATGCAGCCACAGCGGTTCAATTCATCAAGAAGGTGATATTCCGGTTGGGCTTTCCGCACAGCATTATAACAGATAATGGTACTAACTTTTCAAAAGGGGAGATGGAAGAATTTTGTCAACGTGAGCACATCCGGCTTGACTTAGCATCGGTGGCTCACCCCCAATCTAATGGTCAAGCAGAGAGGGCAAATCAAGAAATTCTATGGGGTATCAAACCAAGGCTTATGGTTCCCTTAAAGCAGACGCCAGGTTGTTGGGTTGAGGAGCTACCTTCTGTGTTATGGAGCATCAACACCACACCCAATAGGTCTACGGGTTACACACCTTTATTCATGGTCTATGGAGCGGAGCCGGTTCTTCCTAGTGACATCCGTCATGATTCGCCCCGTGTGGCAGCTTATGTTGAAGCTGATAATGAGAAGGCACGTCAGGATTTCCTGGACCTGTTGGATGAAGAGCGTGATCTTGCATCAGTACCATCGGCGATTTATCAACAAGATCTACGACGTTATCACAGCCGCCGGGTTAAAACCAGAACCTTTCAAGAAGGTGATTTGGTGCTCCGGCTCATCCAGGATCAGACTGATATGCACAAGTTATCCCCACCTTGGGAAGGACCCTTTGTGGTCAGCAAAAATATGCACAACGGATCTTACTACCTCGTTGATGTTCGAGAGCATGAAGACTCACGTCAATCAGAGGAGGAGACCAAGAGGCCATGGAACATAGCTCTCATTCGGCCTTACTATACTTGAAGCTATAGGCTCTTCATCTGTACATATTTATCACAGTGTATATATCATATAATAAACCGGAGCCTCCGTTATAAGCAGGGTATCTATTCTTTTTATATCCTGTGTGTGCTTTTACAAGTTAACTGACAAAGCGGAGTTTTTGTTAAACCGGCTTTAGCAGCTGCATAGATATAAAGAAAATCACGAGGGGGCTTGGTCATATTTGAACTACAGCTACACCTCTTGATCGGTTTTTTAAACCACGAAGGGATATCACTAGGGGGTTGGTTGTCCTTGCACCATAGCTACACCTCTTGATAGGCATTTAAGCCACAAAGGGAAAAATTTGTGGAGCCAAAGAGAGTGTTGTACAGAGTACAGACTCAGACATGGGCACACACTGAGCATCGCTCACAAAGTTACTTGGGGGCTCTTTTCGCAAAGCAACAAGGAGTTTGAAAGGACCCTTGTAATTGGCTATCAAGCCACGGCTTGGAAGCCTGGTGTATTCACCTAAAAACCCGGGTTAACCTGCCTTCATCAAGTAAGCCACTCCTGTCCAGGTAATCCTAGTATGACCCATCGAACATTTGACAAGTCAATCTTTTACAGACCCTGAACTTGTCAAAGTTAAAACGATGATTGGTTAATTGGAGGCCCATCTTAAAAGGCTTTGTTAAATGGTTTAACTCAGAGGCCTGGCAGCCCATGAAAATCCTCGATTTGGAGCCTGGCAGCTCGTAAAAAGCCTTGCATATTTTCCTGTTTGAATTTTGTTTGCTGAAAATCATAAGTATTTTTTAGCAAACCGATGTCCTTGACCCGGCGTGCTTTTCAACTACAAGTTGTTGGCACATGATCAATTATAAACCGGTGTTCATTGACCCGGTCTGGTTTGACTAAATTGCCAGTGTTATAAAGAAAATCCGGTAGTTATCCCGGTCCGGTTTAATATATAGACCGACATTACGAAGATGGAGTTATCAAAGTTCCGGATTGGTATTAACACCTTTGCTATATACCCGTTTGGTCAACCAATGAGGTATGTTATGTACGTTACTTTTTGTACAAACACTCGATTATTCATCTAGGTATGATATACTTCTTGGACATCATGACACGTCTAGCGGTAAACCACTAGATACTTTTAAGTTATTGTACCCAGAAACGCAATTCATCATGGGTTATGCATAAATATATCCCAAAGGGTGGCACAGATTGTCACAAAGTATTACGACACATGCTCGATGGCATGGCAGATAACGAAGTCTCAGCTATCCTATTACATGAAGCTTCAAAGCGGCTCCAATGGTATCATTGTTTTTCACAGTAGCCATATAAACCGGCGACCGGATAAGGACTCTTCATCGTGACGGTTTGACGGTTGAGGGTCAGTTGGTGTAGGCACTTCTTCATCCCTCCCCAGACGCTGGAAATCGGACGTTGACCAATCGATTCCAGTTAACGCTTGGAACACTGCTTCCTCATGGATAAGATTGGAAGGGTTAATATCAGGGGCATAAGTGTGCTTATGAATCAGAGGCACAAGTTCTTCGGCTTCATGGATGTCGGCCAGCTGTCTTTTCCCTTCTGTATCATAAAACGGTTGAAAATGGGACAAATCGGTATCATCAGCCAACTTGCTGGCTGTTGGCCGCATCTGTTTGGTCATCCGCCGAAGATCATCATTGTTGAAGTTTGAACCGTCTTCTTTAACGCCTGGGTATCCTTTAATGATATCCTCCGCTTCAAGGTCTAGAATCCAGGCTTTGGCTCGAATAAGGGCGGTTAAAGCTCTTGCTCTAGCAGCTGCTCTCTTCAACTCGGCAATACGGGATGGTAACATGCCCAGCTTCTCAAGGGTCTCCTTAATCAAAGTTGGAGCCGGTTTGTTATAAGCTGCCGTGCTAATAACCCGCTGAGACCCAGAGTATAGTTGTTCAACCAATGTATATGCCGCTTTGAGCTTCATCCGCATATCTGTACCAAGATGAGCAATCCGAGTGCCTGCCAAAGATTTTATCAACATTTTGGTCAGTTATAAGATTCATCGACTGGCGCAACACACATAAGCAGACACTTACCAAAGATAGCAGAGGTCATAGCATTGATTTGGCGTTTCAAACCGGCTAGTTCTTCAACCACTGGCTTCAGGGCTGCCTCAGCGTCTACAGCTCTTTTGGTTAAACCGGATTTCTCGGTTTCCCATTCAGCACGCTCTTGGTTGAAGGATTCTTTCAGCTTTTCCATTACGGCCAGGGCCTGGGTCAGCTCCTCTTTGGCTTTTGCAACCTCGGCTTGTTGTGACTTCACATTTTCTTGCAAGTCACAATTTCGGGCATCTTTGCTTCTCAGTTCAGCCTGCAACATTGAAGGTATATTCAACAAACAACATATATATGTGCCAAGTATAAAGCATATAACAAGTTATACACTTCATACTTGGGGGCTAATGCCTATTTGCTCTAAAAGTGCTACAATTTATACAAGTCTCTAGAAGAATGCAAGCTTTATCCTTGACACTTGGGGGCTAATGTGCGTCGATTCTAAAGCGGAGGTGCAGATTAAAACCCGGATTAACCTTCTAACTTAAACCGGCCTTTGGACGCTATGCTGCAGAACATTATCTAATTATTTCAAGATGAGTTTTATCTCTTATTAAAGACCTGCCATTGCAAGGATCAATGATGAGAAGTGTAAAGTGTCATAAAGACCCGGTTTATGATTAATAATCATATAAATGGCCCTTGGGGGGCTACTTGGGATAGTAATTCAGTTGTAAATCAATCAACAAAGGGAGAGGAATTTACCTCATATCTTTCTTTCATCAAGTTCACCAAGCCGGCTTCATAATTCCGGTTTGAGTGCAGACGGTTCAAGAAGCCAGAATGAAGCTCATCAGCATTAAGATGAGCATAGCTTGATAAGTCGCTGCTCCATTTACCTTTATCCCGGGCAGCTTGCTCGTCTTTGGCACTGTGCTGAGCCAAAATGACGGGATGGCCAGGAGAGTTGTGGCCCATTCCGGTAATAATAACAACATCACCTTGGCCTTCAGGATTTTTGGTTGATGATACTGGAATTTCAGTGTCTTTCACCGGACTAGCCCGGTTTGGTTCTGCCGGTTCAGTATCGGGTGCGGCACGCTCAACATCTGTTGGTTCATCGGTATGTTGGCCTTCAAGGGTTGGATCAACAAAAGTAGCTTCAGGATGAGGGCCTTCCGGTTCACCAGTCTGTTTCGGTTCACCTCTTGGTTCTTCTTCTTCGGCGACCGGGTCTTCTGGCGGATTGGTGACCCGAGCTTTCTTGCTGGGTCTGGCTTTGGCCCTGCAAACAGAATAAAAGAGGATTAACATCCTATTCAAAGGATTTATGGCGCATTGAAAGGAAAGATTTTTACAACTCACCCGGCCATAGTTTTCAAAGGGGGGAGTTGAGTTGCTGTCGATTCACCAGAAGATGAAGGAGGTGTCACCTGATAATTTGAATCGGACGGATTAAGAGGCTGTCTGAAATAACCTGCCTTGGGGTAAGAATGGTCAGAAGTAGGATAGACCTATTGGCCACTGTGCCGGGTTGTCCGGCGAGCTTCATGCTACTGAGTCTTGAAAATAAATGTTTGATCCAAGTGAGCAAGAGGATGAGAAAAGCTTACTTTCTGGACTGCTTGGCGAGTTTTTTGTGTTTGCATAGAGTCTGAACCGGAGGAAAGGGTAATTACCTCTACGTCATCAGCTTGACTAGCTTCTGCGTCCTCCTGAGGAAGATCATTGTTAATGAGATGCATGAAAAGAGAGCCAAGTGAGTCAAGTTCTACCTCAACTTCTGGATTGTCAGTATCATCATCATCAAGCTCCATATTAATCCGGTCAACCGTTTTCCGTTTTGACGTCCGTTTTACGGCTTTGGTCTTTGGGCGGGATGGCTTGACCGTTTTGTCTCCAGTCGGCTTTGCCGCTTTCTCTACGGTTTTCCGTTTCCAGACGGGGTCATCACCCTACATATAAAGAAGAAGGGTTACAGGTTGCATAAGTTAAAGATATTAGAGATGAAGAGGAAGTATAATGCTTACAGCAGGCGGTTTGTTCTTGGCATAGAAGGGACTCAGACCAGTTTGACTACAGATCAGTTCCGAATCATTCAGAATCTTCTTTACACCTTCAGTGACTTCTTCCTCGGATAATTGGATGTTGCAATGGCGTTGAGGGTCGTCAACCTCACCGGTATATTCACACGTTAAACCGGGACGCCGGCTTAGCGGCAAGATACTCCAGGATATCCAACAGCGCACAAAGTCCACGCTTGTTAAACCGTTTTCCATAAAGGCCCGGAGTTTCGCGAGTTGAGGACCGTATTTCGCCCTTTCTGAAGAGCTCAGGCGTTGTGGCATGGGGTGAGTATTGGATAGTCTATGATCACGAAAGCCGGGGAGGGGATTTTCATCTTCAGGTGAAGTGTCTCTGCAATAAAACCAAGTTTGATTCCATTCCTTTGGGTGGCTATGATGTTTGGCATGAGGAAATTCAACTTCTTTCCGCTTTTGAATCGAGACACCACCAAGTTCTGTGTTCGGGCCATTTACAAACTCTGTGCGCCGGTTTAAGTGAAAGAAATCCTGGAACAGTTCTGCAGTTGGTTCTTCTTGTAAATATACTTCAAAGAAGACCTAGAAGTTGCATAAATTGGAAACCGAGTTGGGACCAATATCTTGCGGATGAAGTTGGAAGCTGGCAAGCACATCTCGATAAAACTTTGACCCTGGCGGTTTGAAGCCACGGCCTATATGGTCAACAAAGACCACCACCTCGCCCTGCCTTGCGGTTGGAGGATTTTCTGTTCCTGGAACTCGCCATTTGATTTCAGTTTTCTTAGGCAGGGAGCCGATGCTAACCATCTCATTCAACCGAGTCTCAGTAACCCAGGAATGAGCCCAGTTGCAGGCAGTGAATTGTTTGGCCATTGCGAAACAAACAAGCTGAAAATGAAAGGCCGGTTTATAAATTATGCATGATTATATGCAAGAGACAAGGGGGTAAGAAACATACTAATATGTGAAATGGTGTAAACCGGAGACTAATGCAATAAGGGAAAAAGGTAATACTACCACAGGATTACTCAAACACTGTTAAATCGGAGCATAATTATGAAGGTAAAATGCTCCTCCGGTTTATTAGAGGGCTAATGGCATAGACTGCTTATACAAGGTTAAACCGCCTATATTGGTACAAGGAGAAACAGATCTCACAGGGACATAGAAACAGATCTCCCAGTGACATATGAAATTTTCGGATCTAAGATAAGAGAGAAAAGTAAAAATAATTGGATCTAGAAGGGGTGCAGAACCGAAGCAACTTATGAAGGACCAGATCAGTTCTTTGCACATAAGGGTTTGTGGTGACAATGGAAGGTTAGCTACGGCAAGGAGTACGTCAGATACGAAGTATTCACCTAAAGGCCATGAAAGAGCAACACTGAAAGCTCTAATGAACCTCAAGAACAACGAAGAACAAGGAAACCCTAATGGATATAAGAAAGAAAGCGGAAAATACTTACTGCGACGGCAGAAGCAGCGGAAGGGCGTTGTGGAACTCTGGTGCGAACAGGTTGATGCAGCGGCCAACGGCGAAGCAGAGGCGGAGTTCGAAAATGACGGCGGCGCTCGGGTGCGAGATCGTCGAGAGGAAGAAGAGATGAATGGGTAGCGGAAAGAAAAGAAAAGGGGTCCGCTGTCCTTATTTATAAGGCGAAGAGATGAAACGGCAAGTGCAGGAATCGAGGAGCCCAAAAATGGATAAGTTAATAAGGGTGTCGCCTCGATGGCTGAAGACATACTAAATGAAGGTAATCTTCGCCATCAACGGATGGATGACGTCAGGATGGTTTATCATAATCTTGAAGTATGATGTCACGGTGGTTTACAAGATCGAGGTGAAGATATGAGGGAAGAATTTTTCTAATTATAGAAGATTGACATGAACGAGTTCAAACCAATCTGGGGCCTAATGTTGGGGATATTACTACTGGAGGTAAACCGGCCTTATGTAGCCGGGTTGACTCCTTGAAGATTAGAAGCCCATAAAGATGCAAGGATGATGGTGCTTCATGGAGTCCCAAGGCCCGAAGGCAGGTTAAAGCCTATAAATGTAAACCGGCTTAGTCATGTAATTTGTATTGTAACATAGGAAGGATAGAGACCGAACTGGATACGTTTATGATCCGGCTTCGGGACTCTGTAAACCGGCGGGCGTCAACCTATGTATATAAAGGGACGACCCGGCAGCGGTTTAGGGACAGACAACAACTCGAGAGCCAGACAAAGCGGATTCGCTCCCTGGCCTTCGAAACCCTAGCAATACCAATCACAACTAGACGTCGGCTTTTACCTTCCTCGAAGGGGCCGAACTAGTATAAAATTCCCCGTGTCCCCTTGTCCGGTTTAACCCCTTAAAGCTAACCCATAGCGATGGCTCCACGACTAAGTCCTTTCACAAGGACATCTGCTGTGACAAACCCGCGACACAACTAAAGAATAACTAAGGTTGAAATAAGAAGGAATACTATTGACACTTGAATAAAAGTAAATACATGAAAGTAAAAGATAGGCCCTTCGTAGAGGGAAGTAGAGGTTGCCATGAGTTTTGTAATTTTGGATGTGCAAACCCTTAATGCAAAGGAACGTCACATTGTATGGCCCTTTGTGATAGCAACCTTTATTACACTGTCCGCCGCTTTTATTTCTTTCCCATCACAAGTTCTTACAACACTTATTTTCCCCTACAGTAATAGATCATACATATTTAGGAGCAATTTTTATTGCTTTTTGCACCGATGATAACTTACTTGAAGGATCTTATTCAATCCATAGGTAGATATGGTGGACACTCATGGCATGAAACAGGGTTTAAGGGTTTTTGGATGCACAAGTAGTATCTCTACTTAGTAGAAAAAATTGGCTATCAAAAGATCCTAAGCAAGCACCACATGTTGGAGGATCCATAACAATATAACTTCTATACAAATATACCCAAACATAACTCATTATGTTGTCTTCCTTGTCCAAATTCAACTAATTTGCTCAAGTTTGAAAATCATGAATGGGGCTCACAATCATATAAGATGTCCAATATAGTATATTTATATGTGAAATCTCTCTTCCTTCAATATTCTTTCATGAGTTGTTCAAGTGACCAATGTTGAGTTTGCTAACTTTCAATAAATTTTACCACCTATACTTCTTACATGTGAATTCATTACTCCCCATGGGACAAGCATATGAAACATATATAATTTTAGATTTATGATATTCAATTCATTCAACCATTTACTCATAGGGTACAAGTGAAGCATGAGAGTAAATGACAAAACTACTCCAGAAAGATATAAGTGACGATCAATGAGTAGTCAAATAGTTAAATAGCCATGTGAGGACTCTCTCTCATTCAAGATTTCAGATCCAATGATTTTATTCAAACAGCTAGTAAAATGAAAATATGCTCCAAGCAAAACACATGTCATGTGACAAATAAAAATATAGCTCCGAGTAAGGTATATCGATAGTTTTGAAGACGAAAGAGGGGATGCCTTCCTGGGCATCCACAAGCTTAGGTGCTTGAGTCTTCCTTGAATATTACCTTGGGGGTGCCTTGAGCATCCCCAAGCTTAGGGTTTTTCCACTCCTTATTCTCCGCATATTGATATCTCACCCAAAACTTGAAAACTTCAATCACACAAAACTTAACGGAACTTCATGAGATGGATTAGTATGATAAAGAGCAAATCATTCACTTTGGTACTATCAAAGACAAGATTAATAATCATTCTCGAGCAATGCCAACTATACCATATCATTTCTACAATTTATATCGAGCAATATAAGCCATAAAAACTAGAAAACAAGGAAACTATGCATTGAAAACAGAATGTGCCAAAAACAGAATAGTCTATAATGATCTGAACAACAAACATACTTCTGTTATTCCAAAAAATTCTGAAAAATTAGGACAACCTTTGAAATTTTTATATCAATCTTGTTTAAAACATTCAGATCAAAAACATGTTTTATGTAATCTTTAAAAGTCTAGGAATGAGCGTAAAAGTTTTTGTTTTTCAGCAAGATCAAATCAACTACCACCATAGATCATCCCAAAGGTCTTACTTGGCAATTTATTGAAACAAAAGCTATAAAACATGATCACTAAAGTATAATAATCATGAGAACACACAAAAACAGTATGGGTAAATATTGGGTTGTCTTCCAACAAGCACTTTTCTTTAATGCCTTTTTAGCTAGGCATGATATTTTAATGATACTCTTCCAACCCCAATTTCGATGATAATTTTATTCATACTCTAAAAGATATAAGTGAAGTTCATAGAGCATTCTACGATTAATGTAGGTTGACCAATATCCAAACTCAAAATATATAAGTGAAGCACACGAAACATTCTATAAAGCCATACTCAAAAGATTTCAGTGAAGTGCATGAAGCATTCTATAAAACCATACTAAAAAGATTTAAGTGAAGCGCATGAAGCATTCCATAAATCAATGAAGGACTATCTCATATTAGCATGGTGCATAAAGGAAAATAAAAACACAAAAGACACATACCATGTGAACAAAACAAAAACCGAGGTATACCAATAATTGTTGAAGAATAAAGATGGGATGCCAACCGGGGCATCCCCAAGCTTAGATGCTTGAGCCTCCTTGAAATATTTACTTGGGGTGCCTTGGGTATCCACAATCTTGAACTCTTGTCTCTCTGAATTCTTCTTATATCGATACCTCCTCTATCTTGGAACACTTCATCCACACAAAACTTAACAAACACCCTTGTGAGATCCGTTAGTATAATAAAGAAAATCACTACTTTTAGGTACTGTTGTAAAATCATTCCAATTTCACATTAGCATAATATCTAGTGTATTCCAACTTCGCCATGGTTCGTTCCCCCCGATACAACCCATAGATTCATCAAAATAAGCGAGCAACACATAGAAAACAGAATTTGCCAAAAACAGGATAGTATGTTGCAATCTGGAAACTTCATATACTTCTGTAACTCCAAAAATTCTGCAAAATTAGGAAAAAATAAAAAAAATTACAGTAGTACTTGTAAAAATTTCAAAAACTTTTAACGTTCCAGTAAAAAAATGTAAATTCATGCACTACAGCCAAAGTTTCTGTTTTTGCACCACACATAGCAAACAAGCAATCTAATCATCCTAAAGCCAAAACTTGGCACATTATTTTTATAATACAATGGATATATACAAGGGGATAATTATTTTTGAGAAACTTCCATGTAAATTTCTACATTGTTTCCATGAGCATGAACACAAGTGTTCAAGGTCAACCCTCACTTCTCCAATGCATAATCTTCCAGTCATTTCTCTTTTTGAAAAAGTTTTTAGGCATAAGAGGCAAGTAATTTTATTTTTTTGTATTTTGCATTCTTTAAAGAAAACTTTGCTTGTTTCACCCACAACTAAATAAAACAAAAACAAAAGGGAAAACAAAATCTACTTAGTGAAGAAAGCAAACAACACACACGAGAATATCAACCCCATGCTATTGCTCCTCGGCAACGGCGCCCGAAAAGAGCTAGATAATCCCCAAGTGCAAGGAATCATCGTAGCAATTTCCAAAGGTGGAAGTGATAAGTATGGAGTAACCCACAAGGAGCTAAAGGTAAGATCAACATTCTCTCAAGTCCTATCTGCCACTGATACGACTCTATGTACACCGAACATTTGCTTCCATCTAGAAATGAGAAATAAAACTACGTTGTGGGTATGAAGAGGATAGCCTTGCATGATATCGGAGAACTAAAATATAAAAATAGGAGTTGTTATCATAAATTTTTAATATATCACAATATATTACAAATAGCAAGTGTGGAATAATGATGGATCGGGGTGCGGAATTATCATAGGCAATTGTTAACAAGATCTGTAATCATTATTGCAATTTTATATGAGGGAGAGGCATAAGCTAACATACTTTCTCTACTTGGATCATATGCACTTATGATTGGAACTCTAGAAGCATCCGCAATTACTAAAGATCATTAAGGTAAAACCCAACCATAGCATTAAAGTATCAAGTCCTCTTTACTCCCATACGCAAACAACCCCCTCACTCGGGTTTAAGCTTATGTCACTCTAGGAACCCACCATAAGCGAATCATGAACATATTGCAAACCCTACAGCAGAGATCCCTCACGTGTGCGCAGCACGGAGGACACGATTGGACAACACCAATATAAAACATACAACTCAAACCAATCTAGATCATCAATCAACCCAAAAGAGAAAAGAAATCTACTCAAAACATCATAGGATGGCAACACATCATTGGATCATAATATGTGGCAGAAAGCACCATGTGCAAGTAGGGGAGAGTGGACCACCGAAAAGAGATGACGAAGGTGATGAATATGGTGATGTTGATTAAGACGATCACCGCGGTGATGAATCCCCCGGTGGCACTCTGGAGACACTGAGAGAGGGAGAGAGTCTCCCCCTTGTGCTTCCTCCTCCATGGCCTCCCCCTAGATGGGGAGAGGTCCTCCTTATGGTCCTTGGTCTCCAAGGTGATGATGGCCCCCCTTCGACTTCCTCATCCATGGCCTCTAGTGATGATGGCCCCCGCCGGCAGGGTGCCGGAGAGGGTCTAGATAGATTTTTCGTGGCTACAGAGGCTTGCGGTAGTGGAACTTTCGATCTAGGGTTCTTTTTGGAGGTTTCTATATTTATAAGAATTTTTGGCGTCGGTCACATGTCAAGGGGGTGCCCGAGGGGCCTACAAGCCCGGAGCACCCCCCCCTGGGGGAGTAGGGCGCGCCTAGAGGGCTTGCTGCCTCCTTGTCCACTTCCCGGCCCAACTCTTGTGCTTCGGGGGTCTCTTTTGGTCCATAAAAAATGAACGTAAATTTTTAGCCCATTCCGAGAACTTCTATTTCTGCACGAAAAATGACACCACGGTAGTTCTGCTGAAAACAACGCCAGTCCGGGTTAGTTCTAATCAAATCATACCAGGACCATATAAAATTGTTGTAAACATGGCATGCATACTTCATAAATTATAGATACCTTGGAGACATATCAGACACCAAGCGCGGGGAATAAGAGAAAGGGCTGACAGCAAGTCATAGCCATCGGACGACCGGTCCGTAGCGGACGTCCGATTCCTAGAGGTTCAGCCACCCAGGACAACTACAGCCGAGGCACCCTACAACGCCCGGATGGCCGCCAGACGCCGAATGTCCGACAGTCATCAGCCATCGGATGACTGACCGCGTTCGGATATCCGGTGCCACATGTCTAGGGAAGAAACATTGGAAGTCCGAAGACTTCCGGACGCCCTCGAGCCACCATCGTCCGGTACCTGCCTGCGTTCAAAGACTCGGGCCGAGGCCCATGTACCTGTTTTGCCCCTCACTTAGCCCTTCGTGGCCCTAGACTATATATATTCCTCCACCTTTACCATTTTAGGGTTAGCAAAGTGATAGCTCATTTGTATGTGAGCTTTGCTCCTCTACCACTCCTCCTCTTGAGAGAGAGAGAGAGACCACTCCGATGGAGTTCAAGACCTCCATGTGAGAAGATCTCTAGTGGATTAAAGACCCATCTAGGGAAGATCCTCCATGGATTCAAGGCCTCCTTCTTGGAGATGAACTAGTTACCTCTTGTATCGCCGTTTGTTGCATTTGTACCTTTGTATATATCTTTGTGTGTTTGGATCTAGAACATGTGTGACTGGATCAAGTTAATTTCAGTGTTTTCCTCTTGTGTGTTCTTTGGGAACCCCCTCCAAATTGTGAAAGATCGTCCCCTAGGGTTCCACCCTACATCATCTTGGTATCATGAGCCATGGTTGATCACGAATTTGGAGTCCCTACCCCCGTTTTCTAGCCTAATTTTGTTGTGTTCTTCCCCAATTTTAAAAATCCACACCAAAAATAGCCCCAAATGACGATGAATATCAAGGTGTCGAGCCGGTGATGATGGAGATCATGACTATGCTTTGGAGATGGATATCTAAAGAACAAGATGATGATGGCCATACCATGTCACATATTTTGATTGCATGTGATGTTTATCCCTTATGCATCTTATTTTGCTTAGAACGGTGGTACCATTATAAGATGACCCCTTCACTAAATTTCAAGATAAAAGTGTTCTCCCTGAGTATGCACCGTTGCCAAAGTTCGTCGTTTCGAAGCACCTCGTGATGATCGGGTGTGATAGACTCTACATTCACATACAACGGGTGTAAGATAGTTTTGCACATGCAGAATACTTGGGTTAAACTTGACAATCCTAGCATGTACAGACATGGTCTCGGAAGACTGGAGATCGAAAGGTCGAATGTGAGTCATATAGTAGATATGATCAACATAGAGATGTTCACCATTGATGACTACCCCATCTCACGTGATGATCAGACATGGGTTAGTTGATTTGGATCATGTATCACTTAGATAACTTGAGGGATAATAATTTAAGTGGGAGTTCATTAGTAATTTGACTAATTGAACTAAATTTATTATGAACTTAGTCTTAATAGTTTTTGACTATCCATGTTGGAGATCAATGGCCCATGCTACCGTTCCCCTGAATTTTAATGCGTTCTTAGAGAAATCTAAGTTAAAAGATGATGGTAGCAACTACACAGACTGGGTCCGTAACTTGAGAGTTATCCTCATTGCTGCACAAAAGAATTATGTCCTTCATGCACTGCTAGGTGACAGACCTGCTGCAGGAGCTACTGCAGATGTTATGATACCTAGACATTTTGAGTATGTGTTCACTGACAGAATTGTTCTCCTCCAACTATGTCAATAACACTCTCAGTTGATCTTTTAGTTGAGAGTGTTATTGACATAGTTCTTCAATCACTGTCACCAAGCTATAAAGGCTTCATGATGAACTATAATATGCAAGGGATGACGAAAACGATTCACGAGCTCTTTGCAATGATTAAGGACATGGAGGTAGAAATCAAGAAGGAGCATCAAGTGTTGATGGTTAACAAGACCACTAGTTTCAAGAAAAAGGGCAAGGGAAGGAAAGGGAACTTCAAGAAGAATGGCAAGCAAGTTGTTGCTCCCTTGAAGAAGCCCAAAGCAGGACCCAAGCCTGAAACTGAGTGCCTCTACTGCAAAGGGAATGGTCACTGGAAGCGGAACTTCCCCAAATACTTGGCGGATAAGAAGGATGGAAAAGTGAACAAAAGTATATTTGATGTACATGTTATTGATGTGTACCTTACTAATGCTCCTAGTAGCGCCTGGGTATTTGATACTAGTTTGGTTGCTCATATTTGTAACTCAAAACAGGAGCTGCAGAATAAACGAAGATTGGCTAAGGACGAGGTGACGATGCATGTCGGGAATGGTTCCAAGGTCGATGTGATCGCCGTCGGCACGCTACCTATACATCTACCTTCAGGATTAGTTTTAGACCTCAATTATTATTATTTGGTACCAGCGTTGAGCATGAACATTATATTTAGATCTTGTTTATTGCGAGACGGTTATTCATTTAAGTCAAAGAATAATGGTTGTCTATTTATATGAGTAATATCTTTTATGGTCATGCACTTTTGATGAATGGTCTATTTACTACTGCAGGATGGTCTAAACACGACAGTCGAATCAGAGACCCTTCAACGAAACTGTGTGTGATGCCATAATCGCAAACAGTGGTGTAAAAAACCCATCAAAAAAGGTGCAAAACATTTGCGATGACGGATGCATCAAACACGGTTCAGATTTTAGTTACGTGTGCGATGCAGGGCATACGGTTCAGTTCAATTAGCTATTTGCGATGAGGAAGAACAAAAGAAACATGTAGCCAGATGACGGTGTGTGCTATATACAGGATACGATTCACTAGGATGAACTATGTGTGATTAGGCAACACAATGGAAATGGTTCAACTGAACAAGATGTGTGTGATATGCGGCAAATAGGTCTGTAATCAAAAATGTGTGCGAAGACCAATAATAACACAGACGATTGCTACTAATAAGCCATGTGATTTGCTCTGTCTATAGAAGAATAATATGTATGTATATATATGTATATATATATATAACTGAAATAAACATCCAATTACATAAGTGACTATACATATCATTCGCACACACCTCAATAAACAATTGCATGCATTCTAAAGTAGGAGAAACGATTGTCTAGTCATCTACTTCTTGAGACGCTCCCGCCACTGCTCCGTGACTCGATCCCTCGTCTGGGGCAGGAAGAAGACACTTCCTCATGTCAACGATCCGCCTGTACATATCGCAGCTTATGTATTCGTCCTTGGCGACGTACTTGGCATGTTGTTCATCCAGTCTCTCATGCCACACACTGTGCCAGGCGTTCTAGTCCTTCTTGCTCTCTCATTCTTCATCTTCATGTAGTAGGTGTCGATGATGGCCAAGGCGAGGTCAACCAGGGAGTACAGTTTGTTTTTGTTGCTGCCCCAGACCTTGTAGTGGCGCTGGATGTTGACAAGGTTCGGGCATTTCAAGCCTGAAACCTTGAGCGCTTTTAGATCGTTGGTGGTGTCCACCGTAGTGAAACTGTAGTCAGAGCTGTTGATAAACCTGGATAAATGCTCGCAAGTCTTTGTGGCCAGGTGGTAGTGGTAGATGAGGACGTCATGTCGCATGCACAACTGGGTGATGGCAACCTTCTGATCGTGCCCGACACGACCAATGTTGTACTCGAGGTCGAAGCCGACCACTTGGCACTAGTCCTCAACAAAGAACTGCTCCATAGTTTGGATGGAGCTCTCCACTGGGACCGGATCGTTCGTGTACACCACCAAGACGGCCTTGCCCCTCACGTGGGTGTCCACTACGTGATGCGTGGTGAACTGCCCGCCGTTGTTGTCATCGGCCGCTGGGAGCCCCATTGGAGCCACGGGGATCGCCATTGGAACCGCCGGATGTTCTCTCTGCATGTGTCATCGTGGGTGTGCTTATTGTGTCATGTGATGCGGGAGATGAAGGTAAATGGCCGCTGGAAAAAATGGGGGCTAGGTGGCCTGGATTCTCTGTGCGTCTGCATGGCAGTTTTCGCTACGGGTAACTGCATTGTCACGCCGCACCCGGCGCAACCGCATGCACACAGACGTGCGTGATCGTGCGCCGGCCCCAAACACTGGCAACACGCATGGAGGGACGAGGGCAGAGCACCCAGAGGGACGTGAGAGCAGAGCGCACACGGCGGGATGCGAGCGGAGCGCGGCGCGGCCGCCTCAACCGCAAGCAACCACATGCATAGAGCAGTTGAATACGCAAGAAATGGTCGCCTACAAGTCGGCTGACAGTTGCGCCGCTGCGTAGAGAGCGGCCGTGTGCTACTAACTCCATCTTGGTCTATAGTCCCCTTTATATTATATGCCATACTTTGCCCTCAAATTTAACCAACAAAATGTTAATGCATGTTATAAAAATTATATAATTGGAAACTATGTTCAAATACGAATCCAACTATATAATCTTTGGCGACATGCATTCGTATTTTATTAGTTAAATCCTACTTATAAACCAGGACGGGGGTATAGTAGGTAATTAAATCGCAAACTTTTTTTATTAACCATATGTGCACGTGGCCTTTCGAACTCCTCTCGCACGTATTGTCACCCCGCTGCCACAGACGGCTTACAGCGCAAGCTTGCGCAGCGCATGGGGCGTTCTTTTGGCCAAACGGTGGCGCCAATGAATCATCGGTGAGCTCGTTCCCGCGCAACGTCGCAGGTTCCCGTGCAAGCTTCCCACCCGACTCGGTGAAATCCCCCAAAAGCCCAATGCTTACCAGCTTGCTATATAAACCCTCACGGCCGGCGAGTCCTGCATCGCATTTTCCCCTCCCTCCCTGTAGCTTATCTTGTCTGCTTCTCCCACAATCGCCAATGGCACTGGTCCTTCGTCATCGTTCAGCCACTCCGCCGTCATCAGAGGACAGCTCCAGCTGGGAGGCTACACAGTGGTGGCGGCGCAATCCCCGACGTAGTGTAGTGCGCGTGGCGTACCTGTTGGGTGGGCGCGTAACACCCACCACATGCTACACCGCCACTGCCCATCGGCAGCTATTGTCGGCCGCCGTTGCCTCCACACCATCGTCGAAAGCCAGGGCCATCGCCCGCTCCATCGCCGCGGCCCGAAGGCGGGAGGTGGCCGTTGTGGCCGCCACCCCACTGCCGGCCATCGTGGCCATCACCTGCTCCGCCATCGCGGCCCGAAGGCGAGAGGTGGTGGTCCTGACTGCCACCCCATCATCAGCCGTCGTGGCCGCCAACCCACCGTTGACCGCTGGGGTCATCACCTGCTCCGCCACCGCCGCCTGAAGGCGGGAGGCGGAGCTGGATGCCCGCACGTGTGTCAGCAACCTTGCACGCTACAGCGAGTTCCTGCGGGAGGAGGAGGAGCGCCTCGTCGATCATGCAAAGAGCCTTACCGCTGCCGTGGCCGCGGCACACGCCGCCTCAGAGGCGAGGAATCAGGAGATCTATAAGGAGAACCACCGCTTCGAGAGGGGTCATCTGGAGCGGCAAAGGGCGTTCGAGGTGAGCGTCACTGAAGGTGTAGCAGCGGCAGGCACCGTATGGCAGTTGTCCAGCTCATCTGTAGGCTCCTCCTCCTCTGCCTTTTACTGAGCGTGCTCGGCAGAGGAAAGGCTGCCGAAAGTAGTACAAAGACCCTCCGTAGTAGTATTTAGGGGCTATTTTTCAGTTCATCTGACTATAGATTGTGGTGGAACTGTGCAATGTACTTAAAATTAGCTAGTATATAAAGTAGAACTAGCTATTTCAGTATGTGGTTGGCAACAATTGGTAAAAAGATTGGCCGGTTCAGCTGTCGTGTTGAACTGTTTGTATAAAGAACGATTGCTTAATCTATGAATGAAATCTATGCTTAATTACTGAATTTTAGTTGCAAAAATTAGATGCTGCTAGTGATTTTTAGCTTCATATTTTGACAAATAATAGCGTTACAAGGTTCACAAATGGCAATGTTACTAGATCAACAAATGTTAATCTTTCCAGTTTGACAAATGGCAACATACCCATGATGACAGATGCAAATCTTACCAAATTGTTTGTAAGTGGTTGCACACGGGTCATCCAAAAGAACCGTTTGTGTTGATGAGATGCACAAATCCTTCTCTAACTTTGCATACGGGTGTTCTATCTAAAACGTTTGCGATCAAGAGCTGCACAAATCCTGCTCGACACATTTTCCCTTGGCTTCCTGGGGAAGCTGTCGGTTTGCATACGGGTGTTCTAGCTAAAACATTTGCGATGAGTGTTTTATATTTAAAAACCATTAACGTTTTTTTTCAAAAGAAAATCGTTTGATAAGTCTATACATTAAGAGAGTAAAACACAAGTTTGCTCAAACCACATCTTTCATTCAGTCATACTGCAAATTTATATTCATACGATCGAGATACAGTATTAAAGCCAAGAAAAAAACTATTTCCAGCGACGGCGGAGGCGGCGTGCCACACCGTCGTTGTCATTGTCGTCCTCCGAGATTTCGTTGTTGATGTCTTCAATCCAACATAGAATGTTCTTCACATGTAAATCAAACATCATGTCGTCGTGCGATCGACGGGTAGGGCGCGGGAGGACGACAGCTGGCGGCGCTGAGAGGTAGCGGTCGACAGCGGCGTCCCATGCCGCTGAGGGGGGCGCGCGCACGGGCACGGGCGCGGCGGGTGCAGCCAAACACACGGGGACCGGTGCCGCGGTGGGTGGAGGGGCGCACATGGGCACGGGCACGGGCGCTGGCATGTACACGAGCTCGCGTAGGTCCGCAGAGACCTAGCTGACGCCCGCGGCTTCCAGCTCTGCGATAGAGCTCGGCAACCAGCCCGTCAACGCTATGGGGATGGTCGCTGGCATAGGCGTGGGGATGGGAGCTGGGACGGGAGCGGGGGAAGCAACCGTCGCGGATAGCTCGTTCTGGGCCATGTTCATGAGGCCCCATTCCTCCTTATTTTCTATCTCCTCCGGCTCGGAGTCGACTTCACCAAACTTGAAGACTAGTGGCATATGATCCTTCTACGCCAAGGCGCTGGTGGAGGTCTGCAGGAGGGAGGGGAATGGGAGGAGAATAGTAAGGCCGCCCGTATTAAGAAGCGACTCGGGCGCCTTTAATGGAGAGGAAGGCGGGTGGCCATGGAAGTTAAAGGGCTCGCTTCCCAGTGAGCCTACGCAGCGTACAGCTCGCATGCTTCCCTGTGAGCCTGCGCATTGGAGGACAACTTGCACGCCTCTCGGTCAGCCTGCACACCGGACTACGCTCGCATGCCTCCCGTTCAGTCAAGCAGCTGTCCTCACGGCACCTCCTATAACCATTAAAATGAAGAAACGTGGCGTCACGTGAATGGTTAACATAACACACAAGTTTTGAATTATACAAACGTTTGCGATGTTAGAGTGGCAGCTATTTGTTTCAAAATGCCTTTGTTGGCTATTATTCGAGTGCGCCTTCTCTCAAAATGGACAGAAAAATACCATAGCAGGTCGGGTGCCATTCCATGATAGCATGCCAAGTTTCATGAATTTTAGCAGAGTTTTGGATTTGCTAGAATTTAAAAAACAAAGTATCTCAATGTTTGACCGGCAATCAACGGTGCCCTCGTGTTTGAAATTCATTCCCATTTCTTGCATGGAACCTAAGCATGCACCCAAGGACAAATATTTGATTTTTCAACCAATTTGTATGCACTGGAGCATGTGCATGCAGTTCAAATTTGAATTATGCACATAAAATGCCTAGAAAACGCAGTTAATCTATAAAAAATGTCCAAACGAACCCTGGAAATTCCAAAATTTAACACAACACTCCTATTGTTCTATGTTGACACGAGAACGTTTTTGAAAGCAATAAGAGGCAGCGGATATCGTTTCGTCCCCAAAGGTGGGACGTTCCCTACCGAAACCATCAGGCTTGTTGTGAGAAGCTCTGTTTTGTGAGAAACTTATACCCAAACCTTCCCCAAATGAGACAAAAATTTTACCACGGCATGTTGATGCCGCTACATGATAGCATACCAAGTTTCATGAATTTCAGACGAGTTTTGGATTTACTAGAATTTAAAAACCAGGTATCTCAATGTTTGCGGCCGAGTGATGGTGGCAGGGTTTCTCACATTCATTCCCATTTCTTGCATGGGACCTAAGCATGCAACCAAGGACACGTATTTGAATTTTCAACCAATTTATATGCATTAGAGCATGTGCATGTAGTTCAAATTTGAATTATGCACATAAATGCATGGAAAACTTGATTAATGCATAATAATGTCCAAATAAACCTCGGAAAATCCCAAAAATTGACACAACACTCCTGTTGTTCTATGTTGACACGAGAAATTTTTTGAAAGCAATAAGAGGTAACGGATATCGTTTCGTCCCCAAAGGTGGGACGTTCCCTACCGAAACCATCATGCTTGTTGTGAGAAGCTCTGGTTTGTGAGAAACATATACCCAAACCTGCCCCAAATGGGACGAAAAATTGAGCACGACATATTGATGCCGCTCCATGATAGCATGCCATGTTTCATGAATTTCAGACGAGTTTTGGATTTACTAGAATCTAAAAACCAGGTATCTCAATGTTTGCGGCCGAGTGACGGTGGTAGGGTGTTTGACATTCATTCCCATTTCTTGCATGGGACCTAAGCATGCAACCAAGGACACAAATTTGAATTTTCAACCAATTTATATGCATTAGAGCATGTGCATGTAGTTCAAATTTAAATTATGCACATAAATGCATTGGAAACTCAATTAATGCATAAAAATGTCCAAATGAACCCCGAAAAATCCTAAATATTGACACAACACTCCTGTTGTTCCATGTTGACAGGAGAAAATTTTGAAAAGCAATAAGAGGCAGTGGATACCGTTTCATCCCCAAAGGTGGGACATTCCCTACGGAAACCATCAGGCTTGTTGTGAGAAGCTCTGGTTTGTGAGAAGCATATCCCCAAACCTGCCCCAAATGGGACAAAAAATTTACCATGACTTGTTGATGCTGCTCCATGATAGCATGCCAAGTTTCATGAATTTCAGACGAGCTTTGGATTTACTAGAATTTGAAAACCAGGTATCTCAATGTTTGCGGCCGAGTGACGGTGGTAGGGTGTTTGACATTCATTGCCATTTTTTGCATGGGACCTAAGCATGCAACCAATGACACAGATTTGAATTTTCAACTAATTTATATGCATTAGAGCATGTGCATGTAGTTCAAATTTGAATTATGCACATGAATGCATTGAAAACTCAGTTAATGTATAAAAATGTCCAAGCGAACCCTGAAAAATCCCAAAAATTGGCACAACACTTGTGTTGTTCTATGTTGACATGAGAAACATTTTGAAAGTAAGAAGAGGCAACAGATATCGTTTTGTCCCCCAAGGTGGCATGTACCCTACCGAAACCATCAGGCTTGTTGTAAGAGAAGCTCTGGTCTGCGAGAAGCTTATACCCACACCTGCCCCAAATGGGACAATATTTTTACCATGGCATGTCGCTACCATTCCTTGATGTCCTGTCAAGTTTCATGAATTTTAGACAAGTTTTCAATTTACTAGAATTTTAAAAACCATGTATCTCAATGTTAGAGGCCGAGCGACAGTGTCAAGGTGTTTGACATTCGTTCTCATTTCTTGCATGTTACCTAATCTTGCAACCACGGACAAACATTTGATTTTGCAACCCGTTTTTATGGACTGGAGCATGTGCATGTAGTTCAATTTTGAATTATGCACACAAATGCCTAGAAAACTCAATTAACGTATAAAAATGTCCAAACAATCCCCAAAAAATCCAAAATTTAACACGACACTCCTGTTGTTCTATGTTGACAGCAGGCAAAAAATTGAAAGGAAGAAGAGGCGACGAATATCGTTTTGTCCACAAAGGTGACACATTTCCCTAACAGAACCATGAGGCTTCTTGTGAGAAGCTTTGGTTTGTGAGAAGCTTATACCACAACCTGCCCCAAATGTGACAATATTTTTACCCCAGTATGTTGATGCCATTCGATGATAGCATGCCAAGGTTCACAAATTTCAGATGGGTTTTAGATTTACTAGAATTATAAAAGCAAGTACCACAACATTTGCCGGAGACCCACGGTGCCGTGGTGTTCGAAATTCATCCCCATTTCTTACATGGGACATAAGCATAAACCTATGGACACATATATGATTTTACAACACATGTTGGTCCACCGGAGCATGTGCATGTGCTTTAATTTTGAATTGTGCACCAGAAATGGCTAGAAAACCAATTTAATGTATAATATTTCCAAACGAACCCTAAATAATTCCAATTTTTTACGACACACATATAGTTGCATGTTCACTTCAGATAAAAGGTCTAGCAATTCAAACAACATCCATTGCAGTTGTGACCCCATTATATAATTTAAATCAAGATGAAAAATCGAGTAGATCCCACACAGTTTATTATCACCAACCGTGTGAGATGCAGTACAAAATATCCCGGAGCACCGTCGGTGTATAGTACGCCTATGGCTTATGCGAGAAGGTGCGTCGGCTATAGTCCACAACTGGAGTGTCAAGCACACTAGCTCGCTCCCCAAATATCATTTCATTGTTCAATCATCGTCGGTGAAAGATGGGGACATGGACCCGCGTCATGAGGGCAACTTCGGCGGCCCACTCCAGCGAAAGCGCGGCCGCAGCTGCCATGCGCGTGCCAACAAGGTGCATGAGCACGGCCACAATCTGCGACCGGGCGGCCAAGGCAGCCCAAACGGCCGCTATTGCTTCTCAGGTGGTAGCAGGAACATCTGCCTCGAGGATAGCAACTTGCGAGAGCAGCACAACAGTTGTCTATTTCGCAGCGGTGGCCTTAGCCCTGATGGAGGGCACCCATGACCATGTCGAGGCCGCCCATGCCCACCTCATGGCGGTCACTGCACAAATCGAACGAAGCTTCTCCAACAACGGTCGGCAACCCACAGCCGAAGAGTTGGCAATCACCGAGAGCGTTCAAGCAGCCGTCTGATATGTCTCCAACGTATCTATAATTTTTGATTGTTCCATGCTATATTATATCCTGTTTTGGACATTATTGGGCTTTATTATACACTTTTATATTATTTTTGGGACTAACCTATTAACCGGAGGCCCAACCCAGAATTGCTGTTTTTTGCCTATTTTAGAGTTTTGCAGAAAAAGAATATCAAATGGAGTCCAAACGGAATGAAACCTTAGGGAACGTGATTTTCGGAACAAACGTGATCCAGAGGACTTGGACCCTACATCAAGACATCAACTAGGAAGGCACGAGGTAGGGGGCGCGCCTACCCCCCAGGCACGCCCTCCACCCTCGTGGGGCCCATGTTGCTCCACCGACATACTTCTTCCTCCTATATATACCTATGTACCCCCAAACTACCAGATACGGAGCCAAAACCCTAATTCCACCACCGTAACTTTCTGTATCCACAAGATCCCATCTTGGGGCCTTTTTCGGAGCTCCGCCGGAGGGGGTATCGATCACGGAGGGCTTCTACATCAACACCATAGCCTCTCCGATGAAGTGTGAGTAGTTTACTTCAGACCTTCGGGTCCATAGTTATTAGCTAGATTGCTTCTTCTCTCTTTTTAGATCTCAATACAAAGTTCTTCCCCTCTCTTTTGGAGATCTATTCGATGTAATCTTATTTTGCGGTGTGTTTGTTGAGACCGATGAATTGTGGGTTTATGATCACTACAAGAAATATGTCAACTTATGACCTTCTGTCAGTGACCCTCGAAGAATTGGTCATAAATTTATGACCATTTTAGACCAATTGGTCAAAAGCTATTCAGGGGGCTCCAAACCCTAAACCATTGCGACCATTTTAGTTAGAAAGGTCGTAATTTCCTTACACGAAATGGTCACAAAGCAAACAGTGCTAGTCCGCTGCCTTATTTCTAGTTGTTAATGACCAATATAGATGGTCATAGCCTTGTAGATTGTGGTGGGTTGTGATGACTAGGCGCCATCTCATCAGTTTTGCCTATGTGTCATTTCCATGTGGCAGTTTTTGCCCTAGGTTGTGAAGCAACCTATATTTCTATCATTCCCAAAATTCCCAAAAAAATCTCATAAATTCTTTGGGGCATATCTTCATCAAATATGTAAAAATCCTTCCTTGCCTAGTTCAAAACTAATTCAACAATATTCATTTTCCTATTCTGTTCACAACAACACTTTATGAAGGAAGTGCTATTTATATATTCTTGATTGCCCTCGGAATTTTTGGGCACTCTTTCCTATCCAAATCATTACCGCATGACAAAATTCAGCTCCATTTGCCTAGCAAATCTTCCTCGGGAAATTTCCAAAGTTTTTGTCCACCTACAAGCATTGTGAAGGAAGTACCTTTTTTATATCTCTAAATGACATGAAATTTATACAGTTCCTTCATATGCCCAAATTATCACCCTCCTCTAAATTGCAGCTCAGTCCAATCATCTATGTGAGCCCAGGTTCAATTTATATTTTATGGCCAAATTGGCACGTTGCAAAGAAAGTGTTATATAGCCCCTCCTATTACCCTCAAACTTTTCGGGCACTCTTCCATACCCAAATCATTGCCACATGATAATATTCAGCTCAATTTTCCTAGTAAATCTTTCTCCGGAAATTTCCAAAGTTTCTACCTCGAGAGAAGCTTTGTGAAGTAAGTACTAGCTAGGCTTACCCAAATGATCTGAAAATTTACTAGCACATGACCATACCTATGTAACTTACCTACACCAATTTTTAGCTCATTTCATTCATCCAATCTCTCTCACTAGTTTTCCCAAGTTTTTGTCCATAGAAGAGCATTGTGAAGGAAGTACTACTTTGGCATGTCAAAATGATATCAATTTTCTACAATGCTTTCCTATGCCCAAATAACCATCCTCCACCAAATTTCAGCTCAATCCATTCATTATTTTGAGCCCAGCTTCAACATTCATATTTTTGTCCAGTGTGGTACTTTGCAAAGCAAGTACCACCTAGGATCCTCCTTTTGAGCTGAAAATTTGTGAATACATTCTCCTTAGTAGATGATCATCCTCGGCCAAAACTCACACCCATTGGCCATATGCATTTCCCGTACCGCTAATCAAACACTTGGCTGCTTATTCATGTTTGAGCATCGATCGGTCTCCTCGTGAGAATCTTATGTTGTGATTTTCTTCCTAGCACCTACCTGGGGAGTGCCCAACCGACTAGACATGCCTAGGCCGCCCAGAACACATGGCAACGCCACGGCCACGCGGTGACCATGCGGCGGCCATGCGAGTTTACGCGCTCTAGAGTTGGGGGCCTCGGCCACCGCCCAAACCTCGACGTATCGCCACCAAACCATGTATTTATAATTAAATAGGTACTTATGTAACTAGAAATGATTTTTGGAAAAAATAAATAGCAAACTATGAGGCAGCTGCAGTTCAAATTTGACCCGCTTCCTGCTGAATCGGCGGGAATTTGTCTTTTTCACCAGAGGTGGATCAAAACTTTTAACACCCAACCATTTTGTCAATTGTGCATTAAATATGGCCTAGTATTTTATAAAATTGATTAGGTCCAATTTTGCAACAAATATATGGTAGGTCCTTCACAAAAAAAACTCATTTTGGGCACTCGGAAAAATGGAAAATGAATTTTTCATGCAAAGAAAATGAAAACTTCCTTAGGCAACATTGTTTGTCATTCCAATATGCACCCTTGTGCACAATATGAGATCATTTGAACAAACTCTGCCATGAATGTGGCCATAAGATTGATCATTTGGCTTGAAAGCCATTGATCTCCACACGTGATAGCTCGTTTCTGATAACACTTTTTTAAAATAATTGCCGTATTACAAGTTTATTATTTTTCCTGGGAACTTGGCCACATATAATGACACAATGCGAAGGTTTCCCAATTTTTTGATTTTTTTAATTTTATGCCCGTTTCAAAATGCGGACAAAACGGCGGGAATGGCCGTTCCTAGCTAGTGGTTGAATCTTGGATTTTTTTGGTGTTTATCTGATTAAATAGATACTTATGTACCTAGAAATGATTTTTGGAAAAAATAAAGAGCAGACTATGAGGCAGCTGCAGTTCAAATTTAACCCGCTTCCAACAGAATCGGCAGAAATTTGTCTTTTTCACGAGAGGTGGATCAAAACTTTTTGCACCCAACCATTTGGTCAATTGTGCATTAAATATGTCCTAGTGTTTTATAAAAATGATTTGGTACAATTTTGCAACAATTATTTGGGAGGTCCTTCACAAAAAAACCTCCTTTTAGGCACTCGAAAAATGGGGAATGGTTTTTTCGTCCAAATAAAATGAAAACTTCCTTAGGCAACATTGTTTGCCATTCCAAGATGCACCCTTGTGCACAATATGAGATCATTTGAACAAACTATGCCAAGAATGTGGCCATAAGATTGATCATTTGGCTTCAAAGCCATGAATCTTCACGCATGATAGCTCATTTCTGAGAACACTTTTTTAAAATAATTGCAGTATTACAAGTTTATTATTTTTCCTGGGAACTTGGCCACATATCATGACACGATCCGAAGGTTTCCCAACTTTTTTATTTTTTTTGAATTTTTTATGCCCGTTTCAAAATGCGGTCAAAACGGCGGGAATGACCGTTCTTAGCTAGTGGTTGAATCTTGGAAAACTTTTGATATTTTTGTGATTAAGTAGATACTTATGTATCTAGAAATGATTTTTGGAAAAAATAAAGAGCAAACTATGAGGCAGCTGCAGTTCAAATTTTACCCGCTTCTTACTGAATCGGCGGAAATTTGTCTTTTTCACAAGAGGTGGCTCAAAACTTTTGACACCCGACCATTTAGTCAATTGTGCATTAAATATGTCCTAGTATTTTATAAAATTGAGTTGGTACAATTTTGAAACAAATATATGGTAGGCCCTTCACAAAAAAACTCATTTTGGGCACTCGGAAAATGGAAAATGTTTTTTTTTGCCAAAAAACTCATTTCTCACGACACATTTTTAAAGATATTTATCTTATTTCATGTCTGTTGTTTTTCCTAAAAACTTATTCACATTTGGTGACACAATGAGAAGGTTTTCCATTTCCTTTTTGAATTTTTCAGGTCATAAAATAGTTGATATGATTTTAACACGCTATTTTTAGTCAACCACGACCAATTTAAATGGTCATAACGTGGTACTACTTTCTGATTGGTCCGTGGACATCTCACGTGGATCGTGCATCAGACACCGTCGGATACTCGGGGATCCAACGGTAGTCCTCAGCCCTTCCACACTAACCCTAAAACCCTAGCTCTGTGGTCATTTTCCATCCAGCCCCCGCCTCCTTTCTTCCCCTCGCTCTCTTCCTCCATCGCGCCCTTCTCGATCCGGCGGAGCTCCTCTCGATCCCGTCCCCTTCCTCCCCGCCGTCTTCTTTCTCGCGATGCCGCACCCTCCCCGCCAGCCCCTCGCTCCCTTCTCCACCTTCTCACGCTCCCTCTCCTCCCCCAACTCCGCAACCCACCCTTCCCCCAGATCTGATCGAGGCCGCCCCTCATTCCGTGATTCCCACCGCTGCCGATCTGGCAGCCACCTTGCTCCACCGGCGACCTGATTGCCCGTCTCCGATCTCCCCTACCTCCCGCGACACCCCCATCCTCTCGCGAACCCCATCTCTCTCTCCCCACGACTCCTCGCCGCCGCCACCTACGGCGGCCGATCCCGGTGACTTCCGGCGGCAATCTGCGGCTCCTAGCACACCACCGCGACCCCGTCCCTTCCGCTCCATCCTCCCCTCAGACCAAATCAAACGCCCCCTTCGACCAGATCGTCCGCCCCCTTCTCCCCTAGCCCCGGCTATGCAGCAGATTGAGCGCGACAGTAGTGGCAGCAGAGCACCAAGGTACGTGCCTAGGCGCCTCCCTCTCCTGTCGCTCCTCTTCCGTTTGGGGACCTCGCCGGTCGTCCTCTGGTCGACGCGTGCACAGTGTTAAAATTGCAAATTGAAGTTGATTAATAGGGTTCAAAGATACAAGTTCGAGTATCCAGTATGAGGGGTTCGAGTGCAGGTGATATTGGAGGTGGTGGCGACGTTCCTGCTAGTGTTCGTGATGTGCGGGGCGGCATCCATCTACGGCGCCGATGTGACGCGCGTATCCCAGCTCGGCCACTCCTTCGTCGGCGGCCTCATTGTCACCGCAGTGATCTACGCCACCTGCCACATCTCTGGCACGCACATGAACACCGATGTCACGCCCTCCGTCTCCTTCCGGCATTTCCCATGGATTCAGGTACGCATATACATCCATCCATCATGCTTCCTGCCTTCAAATTTTGTCTCACGTATAGATGCGTAGCGAATGACATGTCATTGTTCAGTAGAACACTAGAACTTGCTTATCAACATGAACGTGCAAATAAGAAATTCTCACCGCTTAATAATTAACCAGAGCTTAATTGATTTGCCAAGCAATATCATGTGCTTATTAGTTGCAAGCTGTATTGGTTTGCTCTGCTGCCATGTTAATTCTTTGTTTCCCCTTTGTGTTAACCACCTTGTGCTGTTGTACAAAAACTTTATTGAGAAATTGTCAGTTAACACCAGGATCAGTAACCACCTTGTGCATTCTAGGATCAGTATTCAGTTATTTTGTACTGCTTTCTTCAAGGTTCAGGGTCCAGGCATATGGCTCACTGTTCATTCCAGTTCCTGTTATGTTACAGCTTCTTATCTTACTAATATATGTACTATTTGTCTTATGTTCTTGTTTGTATTCATTCAGTGCCTCCAGTGTGGTCGACGGCGAGTGCATCGGGGATTCGGGGTCGTCTTCAAGAAGGACAAGACCAGGGCCTCCAATGGATCAGTCAGTGCTCCACTGCTCCTCTTCTTCCTAACCATTTCCTGTCTGCCTGCCGTCACATGCAATGGCTACTTGTCACCTCCTTCTTAATTAGTACACATGGAGCTTAAACCAATTGTATCTGGAATTCAGTTGTAAGAAAGTGTCTAATCTGAAACAAGGCATGGGTGGGAATTCTTTGGGCTAGAGTACACTGCAATATGTTTCTTGTATGCTTTAGCCACTGTTAGATTATAGTACTACTACTAGTCTATATATGCAACTTGTCTACAGTAAAATTATTTGACTTGTTAAAACTGCCACACATAGTACTGCTACTAGTCTATATATGCAACCAGTACCTATGTTTCTCAATATAAAGACGTTTTGGTAGTTTAAATAATGGATGGAGTGATAGTTACAGTAGGTTTGAATCCCAATTTTTCTGTGGTAGCACAACAACTGTTGTGTCGCTCCTTATGTTAGCCGTGTTATTCTTCTAACCTGGCCGTACAGACACCTATGGTGCATAGCTAGCTGGCTATAGCTTCATCCTGCTGGCCTTTTTTGGACATTGTGCCGTTGGTTCTCATTTCACCTCATTTTATTGGTATATACCTGCAGAATTGTGCTCTGTTGGTTCTCATTTTACCTCGTTTTATTGGTATATATTCCTGCAGGCGGAGCAGCGGGTGGGGGAGCAAAATCAGGCGATGGCCAGCAAGTCAAGGACGTCACAACGGCCGGCATGCACCACAAGGAGGATGATGGCCTCTTCACCTACTCCGGACCCGTCCTCCCCGACTCCTGGTCGTGCCCCTGGGCACGATAGCGCCCTCACTCTTCTACTTCTACTACCTACTGTTGCTGTTGTGCTGCTATTTACGATGGTAGTATGCTGCTGATGATGTTGTTGATGCCATGCTTTTTGTCTTGTCATGCACTGAAATTAATTGGTAGCATTAGATGCAAATTTCCCATCATCCTTTAGCTGCACTAGTCTTGTGTATTTGGCAGGCAGATGCATATCTGTAGCTCTTCCTTTTTTTTGATAATTCACTCATCTGTAGCAGTCACATATCTGTCCTCGTAACATCTGCTTGATCAATGATGTTTTGTTCTCATATAGAATGTTCATTTGTTGCTGTCTATCTGCTTGCTGGGTGTGCATCCAAGTGTGGGATGTTGTTGGTGATCCTCCGTAGATTTACAGTGTTAGTTTTTCCTTCTGTTCTAGTAGACCCGATTGAGCTGGATTGTTCAGCTAGGGTGGGTGCACACATCAAGTGCCAACTGTCGGTCATCCACCATGGGTTTGTTTTCTTCACTTCTGCAACAATACACCAAGTGAATCATGCATCCACTTGGAGGTAGACCCATTACATCATGAGTTGTGGATCATTGGTCGTTTAAAATGGTTTCTTAAGAGTGCTGACTTATTATTTAGTGAATTTTCTCTGATGTGTCTAAAATGTTGTCTTTGTGCCTACTTCATTGTTGTCATTCCTATAGTGTGCTTTTTCAGTTTCATTTTACTGTAATATCGCCCAGTTTTACAGTGTAATTTACTGGATAGTCAGTGTAAAACTTGTAGGTATTACAGTGGAATACCTAAGATTTTTTTAGGGAGTTACACTGTAAATAACCCATTTTATACATTGTATAAACTGCAGGTATTCACAGTGGAATTCCTCTATTTTTTCACCGTATATCCTCAATTTCTATTACAATGTAAAGTCCCACATTTATCATACTCCATGCTTTATCTCTAATTTCTTGGTCTTCTGACATTGTAAATTGCAGCTACATTAACGCCCTTATTTTCTTGTGTATTTCCAATGCTTTTTAACTCTATATTTCCTGTTGGTTTATTGTTTTTACCCTGATCTAAATATATTTTAGTGTTGCTTTCAGTCTGTTAGAACCTGATGATTCCAGTGTTTTTACTAGATTCTTTGATGTTTTCTGCAAACAAATTCATCTAAAAGGTGTCTGGACATCAGAAGGGTGAGCACAAGGAGTAGGAGAGTGTTGGCGTTTTGTAAAACCTGATGATCCTGCTTTTGTTCATCAGAAGTAGCAGCAGTAGGGGAAGGGTTATCTGGGAATTTAATGTATCTTCTATCTATTTGTGAATGAAATATTAATCATGTATGTGATTTAATGTATTTTCTCTCTGAATTTCATGTATGTTTCAGAACTACAATTTCTGTTTCATATGAAATAGTAATTATGTATGTGATTTGAAAATGTGTGCAACGGAAACATGACTCATGCAACCCACTTATCAAAATAATTTGAGCACATTTGAAATTTCTGACGCGTGGGACCAGTGTATGATATTATGATATTTGGGACAAATGTAAAACAGTGGAAAATAAAATGGCAAAAAATAAAAGAGCATACGCTGTAAAAGGTTGCATCTAGAAATAAAAAGGCTGAATTGCTGGGCCAGGCCCATGTAGCTAGCAAAAATTAAAAGGAAAAATATACATTAAAAAGGCCAAATTGTTGGGCTAGGCCCATGTAGAAAATCGAATTGGACCGGGCTGAATCTTGTGCCACGTCAGATTGCCACGCTAGATGCCTACGTGGCCTAGGGAGGTTGCTAGTGACCAAAACGCCACAGTAGACGTAATTTGGTCATAAATGTCTTCGACCATTCCAGAAGAAAGGTCGATATAGTCAGTTTATGACGGCCAGCTTTTGACCTTATGTTTTTGGTCACAAAAAGGTCACAAATGGAAATTTGTGACCATTCAGTGACCAATAGTGGTGGTCAAAGTTGACATATTTCTTGTAGTGGATCAAGTTTATCTATGAACAATATTTGAGTCTTCTCTGAATTCTTTTATGTATGATTGGTTATCTTTGCAAGTCTCTTTGAATTATCAGTTTGGTTTGGCCTACTAGATTGATCTTTCTTGCAATGGGAGAAGTGCTTAGCTTTGGGTTCAATCTTGCGGTGTCCTTTCCCAGTGACAGTAGGGGCAGCAAGGCACGTATTGTATTGTTGCCATCGAGGATAAAAAGATGGGGTTTATATCATATTGCATCAGTTTATCCCTCTACATCATGTCATCTTGCTTAAAGCGTTACTCTGTTCTCTTGAACTTAATGCTCTAGATGCATGCTGGATAGCGGTCGATGTGTGGAGTAATAGTAGTATATGCAGGCGGGAGTCGGTCTACTTGTCTTGGACGTGATGCCTATATACATGACCATACCTAGATATTATCATAACTATGCTCAATTCTGTCAATTGCTCAACAGTAATTTGTTCACCCACCGTAATACTTATGCTCTTGAGAGAAGCCACTAGTGAAACCAATGGCCCCCGGGTCTATTTTCCATCATATCAATCTTCCAATACTTAGTTATTTCCTTTGCCATTTATTTTACTTGCATCTTTATTTCTCTTTATCATAAAAATACCAAAAATATTATCTTATCATATCTATCAGATCTCACTTTCGTAAGTGACCGTGAAGGGATTGACAACCCCTTTATCGCGTTGGTTGCGAGGAGTCTATTTGTTTGTGTAGGTGCGAGGGACTCGTGCGTGGCCTCCTACTGGATTGATACCTTGGTTCTCAAAAACTGAGGGAAATACTTACGCTGCTCTGCTACATCACCCTTTCCTCTTCAAGGGAAAACCAACGCAGTGCTTGAAAGGTAGCACCATCGGTTCCTCCGCCGCATACCTTGCGACGACGGAGCCCGTCCAAGCCCAGATCACAGCCACCCACGCCCAACTCGTGGCGGCCTTTTCCAAAGAGATGGTGGACGCGGATGGCGAGATGCTTGCCGAGTATGGTGCGATGGATGCCATGGAGCCCCTTCCCCAGGAGATCATCGGGCGCGAGCTGGACATGGACGAGGCGGCGGAGATCGATGAGCACCAGCCGTAGTAGTACTCTTTGTTTTGATTAATTAAGAGCATCATTCTTTAATTTGTTAGAGTAATGTTTAGGTAGCTATCTCTATTTAATTGCTGAACTTGCTCGATTAAGAAGTGTGGGTGTGTTGTGTACCCAAATTATGCAATGACGTGGATGACCACTGTAACCAGGGAGAATTGGAACCAAAATTTTTGACGTTCAAACTCATCACACACGGGTTAAGCTATCTAAATCATTTGTGATGTTCACATATCGTACACATTTCTGAATAAGGGACCGTGTCTATTGACACTTTGCGCGCTAGTTTTTTCGCTGAACCGATTCAAAATTTTCCGCTTCCATGGAAATATATACATCCCCGCCCCTCCCCCTTACCAAAAGCCATATTTTCCATGTTTTCGCCTTCCTTTCCAAGTTGAAACCCTCACTCCTTGCTTGCAGCACCGTCTCCTCACCGGCGACCCTCCTTCACATTGCTCGGCCTCGTCTATCCAGGCAGGTAATCCACACCTGACCCCCGTCCTCCTCCTCCCTCCACATCCCACATGCCCCAACCGCCGACGCGACACCTTCCACCCAAATCACCGACCCCTCCACCAAATAAGTGCCGCCCTAAGCCATGGTGCACGCAGTATAGCCAGGAGCTCAAGGAGCATTTGGCAGCGGACAAGCAAATCATGGTCGCACGCGCAGATGAGGTTGCGATGGCTGCCATTCGTGCCGACCCCCAGATCTTGGAGAAGCACCTTGCCATTTGCTAGCTATGACGGTTAAGCATGCTCGGTTTACCCGTTGCGTGTGCCGCTCCTGCCTTTTCTTAACAAATTCCAGTGAATTGTGCTTTCTAATTTTACCATACAATCTGTTGCTCTAGTGTATATGTTCTATATGTCATGTAGTGTGGTGCTCACTTATTAACTGTTTGGTTAATTAGTTGTCGTCTTCAATTAACTATTTGGTTCAATTATGCAGATGTGATGTTCAATTCTTCAGGCTGCAATTTCGTATTGTCTTCCATGTGTGAAATAAATCGAATTTATCTTTACAAAATACATGAGAAACGAATACAATTGCTATTTCCAAGTTGTCAAGCATGCTTGGTTTGGTTATACATTGTGCAATGTGGTGCTCAGTTAATGTTTGGTTCATTTTTGTTGTGGTGTTTAGTTAACTGTTTGGTTCAATTCTGCAATGCGATGTTCAATAGTTGTGGGTGCATTCTATTATTGTATACCATGTGTGAAGTAAATCGAATTTGGCTGTACTAAATACATGAGAAACAAATACAATTACTATATTTCCAAGTTGTTAGGCATGCTTGGTTTGGTTAACTGCTTGATCTTCTATTAGGAGTATGTTATATTGTGCAATGCGGTGCTTAGTTAACGTTTGGTTAATTTGTTGTGGTGTTTAGTTAACTGTTTGGTTCAATTCTGCAATGCGATGTTCAATTGTTGTGGGTGCATTCTGTTATTGTATACCATGTGAGGAATAAATTGAATTTGGTTGTAGTAAATACATGAGAAACAAATACAATTGCTATATTTCCTAGTTTTTAAGCATGCTTGGTTTGTTTAACTGTCTGATCTTCTATTAGGAGTATGTTATATTGTGCAATGTGGTGCTTAGTTAATGTTTGGTTCATTTGTTGTGGTGTTTAGTTAACTGATAACCCACAAGTATAGGGGATCGCAACAGCTTTCGAGGGTAGAGTATTCAACCCAAATTTATTGATTCGACACAACGGGAGACAAAGAATATTCTCAAGTATTAGCAGCTAAGTTGTCAATTCAACCACACCTGGAAACTTAGTATCTGCAGCAAAGTGTTTAGTAGCAAAGTAATATGATAGTGGTGGTAGCGGCAACAAAAGTAAAGATAGCAAAAGTAATGTTTTTGGTATTTTGTAGTGATTGTAACAGTAGCAGCGGGAAAATAAATAAGCGAGAACCAGTATATGGAAAACTCGTAGGCACCGGATCAGTGATGGATAATTATGCCGGATGCGGTTCATCATGTAACAGTCATAACATAGGGTGACACAGAACTAGCTCCAATTCATCAATGTAATGTAGGCATGTATTCCGTATATAGTCATACGTGCTTATGGAAAAGAACTTGCATGACATCTTTTATCCTACCCTCCTGTGGCAGCGGGGTCCTATTGGAAACTAAGGGATATTGAGGCCTCCTTTTAATAGAGAACCGGAACAAAGCATTAGCACATAGTGAATACATGAATTCCTCAAACTATAGTCATCACCGGGAGTGGTCCCGATTATTGTCTCTTCGGGGTTGCCGGATCATAACACATAGTAGGTCACTATAGACTTGCAAGATAGGATCAAGAACTCACATATATTCATGAAAACATAATAGGTTCAGATCTGAAATCATGGCACTCGGGCCCTAGTGACAAGAATTAAGCATAGCAAAGTCATAGCAACATCAATCTCAGAACATAGTGGATACTAGGGATCAAACCCTAACAAAACTAACTCGATTACATGATAAATCTCATCCAACCCATCACCGTCCAGCAAGCCTACGATGGAATTACTCACGCACGGTGGTGAGCATCATGAAATTGGTGATGGAGGATGGTTGATGATGACGACGGCGACGAACCCCCCTCTCCGGAGCCCCGAACGGACTCTAGATCAGCCCTCCCGAGAGGTTTTTGGGCCTGGCGGCGGCTCCGTATCGTAAAACGTGATGATTTCTTCTCTCTGATTTTTCTCTCTCCGAAAGCATATATATAGAGTTGAAGTTGGCGTCGGAGGGCATCCAGGGGGCCCACGAGGTAGGGGGCGCGCCCTAGGGGGGGTGCCCCCACCCTCGTGAGAAGGGTGTGGGCCCCCTGGTCTTCATATTTGGCGAGGATTTTTGATTATTTTTTCTAAGACCTCCCGTGGAGTTTCAGGTCATTCCAAGAATATTTTTTTTCTGCACATAAACAACATCATGGTAATTCTGCTGAAAACAGCGTCGGACCGGGTTATATCCATTCAAATCATACAAGTTAGAGTCCAAAATAAGGGCAAAAGTGTTTGGAAAAGTAGATACGACAGAGACGTATCAACTCCCCCAAGCTTAAACCCTTGCTTGTCCTCCAGCAATTCAGTTGACAACTGAAAGAAAGAAAGAAAAACTTTGACAAACTCTGTTTGCTCTTGTTGTTGTAACTATGTCAAGCCAGCATTCAAGTTTTCAGCATAGATCATAACTAACCACATTTGCAATAATTCTCAGGTCTCACAATTACTCGTATCAATAGCATAATCCACTAGCAAGTCATAATAATAAATATCGGATGACAACACTTTTTCAAAACAATCATAATATGATATGACAACATGGTATCTCGCTAGCCCTTTCTGAGACCGCAAAACATAAATGCAGAGCACCTTTAAAGATCAAGGACTGGCTAGACATTGTAATTCATGGTAAAAGAGATCCAATCATAGTCACACCCAATATAAATTGACAGTGATGAATGGAAATGATGGCTGTGCTCTCCAGCTAGTGCTTTTTAATAAGAGGGTGATGACTCAGCATAAAAGTAAATGGATATGCCCTTCGCAGAGGGAAGCAGGGATTTGTAGAGGTGCCAGAGCTCGATTTTGAAATAGAGATAAATTGTATTTTGAGCTATATACTTTGAT